>NW_024349519.1:11054048-11180200 GCF_902729225.1 Pteropus medius | reverse complement strand
AGAGAGAGAGAGAGAGAGAAAGAGGTATCACACTCCCGAATTTCAAACGACACGACAAAACTACAATCATCGAAATAGTACGGTAATGGCATAAATGGCATATCTCTCTATATTAATATCACAATGTAATAAAATAGCCCAAATAGTCCAGAATATCTCAATGTAATAAAACAGCCCAGAAATAAACCCACACCTATATGGTCCATCAATCTGACAAAGGAGACAAAAATATACAATGTATATTGTAAAGAGACGGTAAAGACAGTCTCTTCGATAAGAGATGTTGGGTAAACGGACAGACAGATGGCCAACAGACATACGAAAAGATGCTCAAGGTCACCAGTGAGACAAATGCAAATTAAAACCACAATGAGATATTACCTCACACCTGTCAGAATGGCTCTCATCATTAAATCAAAAAACAGCAAGTGTTGGCAAGGATACAGAGAAAAGGGAATCCTCATACATTGTTGGTGGGGTTGCAAATTGATACAGCCACTATGGAAAACAGTATGGAGTTTTCTCAAAAAATTTAAAATGGATATATCTTTTGACCTAGCAATTGTATTTCTGGGTATTTATCCAAAGAAACCAAAACAATAATTCATAAAGATCTATGCACTCCAATATTCATGACAGCACAATTTACAATAGCCAAGATATGGAAGCAACCTAAATGCCCATCAATAGACAATTGGATAAAGAAATTAGGGTTCATATATACAATAGAATATTACTCAGTCATTAACAAAATAAAATCCTATCATTTGCAATGACATGGATGGACCTGGAGGTTATTATGCTGAGTGAAATAAGTCAGACAGAGAAAGAGAAATACCATATGATTTCACTTATATGAGGTATAAGGAATAAAAAGGACAAACTAATTAAAAACAGACTCACATATATAGTGGACAATTTGGTGACGAACAGAGGGGAGAGGGTTTGGGGGCTGAGAGAATGGGGTGAAGGGTTAAAGAAGTACAAATTAGTAGTTGATAGCTGGGCATGAGGATAGGGAACACAGCAGAGGGAATGCAGTTAGCATTAATATGATGGCTAAGAGGAGGGCCAGGGGAGGGAGGGAGCAATTGGGGGAATCATTTTATGAACAATATAGATGTCTAACCAATGTACTGTATACTTGAAACTAATTTGAATAAATTAATATATTTTTTAAAAAGTCAAATAAGTGTAAATACTATTATAACAGGGTAGATTATGTGCCTCTCTTCTGGAGCCCTGGTTGATAGCAAGAAAGGATGACAAAAGAAGATTTTGGTAAATTGGAGAAGAAACAGATTGTAAGTATGTATACTGCCTCAAAATTATGCCATCCCCAAAATATGGTTAATATTAGCAAAAGAAAAATTTGTATGTCTCATAGGTCCCTTATTGACTCTAAGCTGCCCTTTTCCTTCAATCCTCACCTCCTACCCTTTACCAACACACACAGAAACATCTAAACTCTTTAAAAAACCTGATTTCTTTAATCTCCTTCCTTTCCATAGCCTGGCCTTATCAATAAAGAAAATCATACAAAACCACCTAACTGTCAACAAAGCCAGAGGCCAAGTAGAAGTATGGCAGGAAAGGGGAAAGAAAGACCTAGGCATAATCCTACACACACACACACACACACACACACACACACACACACACACACACACACACACTCATATCTTTGACATCATTTCATTTGGCTTTACCCTCGATCCACTCTGCTCCAGCTATGCTAGCACATCTGCTTCCTTGCTGTCCTGTGAACATTCTACTACTTTCCTGACACAGGGCTTTGGCACCTGCTTTCCTTCTACTTGAAGTGCTCTTGCCCAAATAGCTACATGGCTCACCCCTTCACTTCCTTCAGGTCTCTGTTCAAAAGACACCTTATCTGTGAAATCAGCCTTCTTCACAGCCCTTATCAACACGGCATATAACAACATATCTTAAGATATGCTCCATGCAGACAAGACTTTCATTTTGCTCACTACTTAAATCCTAGGAACTAGTAGGCACTCAATCAATAATAAGAATATTAAAGAAAAAGAAATAGTGATGCTAAAGAGACCATATTCTCCCATGAACATAAGCCAGAGTGGCTTTTGTATGACTGAGAATCAATCAAAGATGAAAATAATAGAAATATTTTCCATGACTCCCTGGACTCTATGTCTATACATGTTTATCCAATATATAATTGTATAGCCTCACTATCTCAAAAGTTGAGGACATAGCCAGGGATTATAAAATAATTTCAATCAAACACCTACTGATACAGCACACACATCACTTGGAAATTTTCTAGGTGGACAGAGCTGTGTTTGTTTTGCTGACATTATTACAAACACTTCATCCATTATTCTTTTCTTAGCATAGAAGAACGTCCATAAGTAGGGCCTTTATTTTTATAAAAGTTTGATCCTACTGTTTATTGTCTTGGAGTCATAGTGCTTAAGATCTTGTCCTTAGTAACTAATCATCACATTAAAAAATAGGATTACCTCCACTTTGAGAGGCTACTAACTAGCAGGAGAATCTGAATTTTAAGATCCGATTCCTATCTTCCTGTAGGGTATAAGTAGATCAAGAATAGAGGCCAGGCCACAAAAATATGAGCTAGACACCAAACCTCTGTCTCCAAACTCTAAAAGAAGAAAATGTAGAAAGTGCAAGTGGGCTCCAAGAATTGCCAAAGGCTTTAATTAACGTTTGCAAAGAATTTTCAAGATGAAAGCCACCACAGAAGAGCTAAATCTTAACTATCACTGCAACTGGAATGATTTGCTAATTTTTTTTCATGATTTAAAGTAATTTTGAAACAAATTCCATGACAGAAAAAGATGAACAACGTCCCAAAGAGGGAGTTTCCAGTCATTCATCATGTTATCAAAGACAATGAGAGAGCCGAGGCCCCCTTCTGTGCAGGGTCTACTGCCATCATGAAAGTACATATTTGACACACCTGACCAATATGACAGCCTGTGGGGACTCGGCATCAATTAGTTGGGAGAGAGTCAAGGAATACCCTTACTAACATGCCGATCCAGCACTCCACTACATTTGCTCTTGCAGATCCGTTACAATACAGCGGGCATGCCAAAACATAATCTAAGGCCAAATTCTAAAAAAACAAACTTCATACTGGCCCCTAAACATTTCATACTCTCATACTGGTATTGAGTATGATCCTTTTATAAGCTCTAGACATAATTCACTTGAAAAAAATTCTTCATACTAAAATCTAATTGAACAAACTTTTTATAGTTTATTCATTTAAATAATATATATTGAGCGGCAAACAATAAAATTTAAATCAATATTGAACGTGACAAGTTCCTGATCTTAGAAATATAGCAGTGAACAAAACAGAAAAAAATCTCTATCTTAATGGGACTTACATTTTAGGTGAAGAAAATAGACATTATATAAAATAACCAAATTATATAGCATTTTAGAAACTGGAAGTATAGTGAAGAAAAGTTAAAAAGTGAAAGGGAGGTAAGTGGAGTGGGGGGGGTGTGATTGTATTTTATTCAGAGTTATTATAGTAGGCTTACCAAGAAGGTGAAATGTGTCAGGTGTGCATAACTAATTGGCATGTTCGAGTTTCCTGAGGATGGTTATTCAGTTCATCTTTTGTAAAATTTATTTATGAAAAGATTAAAAAGAGGATTACTTTGAAATAAGGTGTTTAGGGAAAAGAATAGTTTGTTTGTTTGTTTCAAAAAGTGGTGCAGAGACAACTGAATACCCACATGTAAAATAAAAAAGTTGGATTCCTACCTCATTCCATATACAAAAATTAACTTAAAATGAATCAATGACCTAAATATAAGAGCTAAAACTATAAAACTCTTAAATGAAAACACAGTCACAAATCTTCATGACTTTGGATTTGGCAATGGATTCTTACATTTGACACCAAAAGCACTGTGTAACAAAAGAAAAAAAAAACAGATAAATTCAATTTCATAAAATTAAAAACTTTTGTACAGCAGAGGACATTATGAAGGACATGAAAAGAACATCTAAAGAATGGGAGAAAATATTTGCCAATCATCTATCTGTTAGGAGTTTAACATTCTGAAAATATAAAGTATTCTTACAACTCAACACCAAAAAGACAAACAACCCAATTAAAAAATGTGCAAAAGACTTGAATTGACATTTCTCCAAAGAAGATATACAGATGGCCATTAAGCACATGAAAGATGATCAATGTCACCGATCATTAAGGAATGCAAATCAACACTACAATGAGATAACTCTTCACAGCCATTAGGATGGCTTTAATCAAAATAATGAAAGATAACAAGTGTTGGAAAAGATGTAGAGAAATAAGAACCCTTGTAATTCTTGGTGGGAATGTACAATAGCACAGCCACTTTGGAAAATGGTTCCTCAAAAAGTTAAATATAGAATTACCATATGACTCAGCAATTTCACTCTTATGTATATACCTAAGCAAAATGAAAACATGCCCACATAGAAACTTGTACATGAATGTGTATAGTAGCACAAAAGGTGAAATAGACAATAGGTGAAAAAAATCTAAATGGTAATCAAAGGATGAATGGATAAATAAGTTTTGGTATATACATCTGATGGAATATTATTCAGCCATAAAAAGGAATAAAGTATTGATACATGCTACAACTTGGATGAACTTTAAAAGTATTATGCTAAGTGACAGAAATCAGACACAAAATGTCAAATGTTGTTGAGTTCCTTTTGTGTAATATATCTAGAAAGGCAAATCCACTGAGACAGAAAGCAGACTAGAGGTCCCCTAGGGACTGGGGACGAGAGAGTCAGGAGTAATATTTAATGGGTATGGGTGTTTTATGAGGTGATGAAAATCTTTGATATTAGAGAGAGCTGGTAGTTACACAACATAGGAATATATTATGCACCACTAAACCGTACACTTTCAAATGGTTAATTGTATGTTATGTGAATTTTACCTTAATGAAGAAAAACAGATTTAGTTATTCAAAAAAATTTTTTCATCAAATTGTCAGGATCACATATTGTGTTTTATATTCAAATTTCAGTTCTATTCATTCTGCCTTTAATCTATTTGTGAAACTGTAATCTTTTTAAAACACAGTTTTATTGAGATACATTCACATACAATAGAATTCACCCATTTACATGTACATTTTAATGAATTTTGGTAAATGTATGTAGTTCAGCAACACCACTGCAATTGAATTTTAAAAAGCACTCAACACCCCAACAAGTTCCCTCAAGTCTCCTTACAGTCCCTTACAGTCAATCTCCATTCCCACATATTTTCTGTCTTTTCATATATTCTGCCTTTTCTCGAGTTTTGTATAAATGAAAGAATACAGGAGATAGTCATATTTCTGGCTTCTCTCACTTAATACAGTATGTTTGAGGTTCATTCATGTTGTTTTATGTTTCAGTAGTTTGTTTCTGTACATTTCTAAATAATTTAGTATATTAAGTTTACAAGTTTAGGTCATTAGATAGTTTCCATTTTTTAGGTATCATAAATAAAGCTTTTATGGATATTTATACACAGGCTTTTGTGTGGACATAAGTTTTCACCTCTCTTCAGTAGCTACTAAAGAAAGTAGAGGAGTAGAATTGCTTGTTTTTATGTTTAACTTTTTAAGAAACTGTCAGATTTTTCCAAAGTGGCTGAGTCATTTTTCACTCCCACCAGCCATGTACGCAGGTTCCAATTGTTCATATTCTGGCCAAAACTTAATATTGCGAACTTTTAAATTACAGTTATTCTAGTGATTATGTAGTGATAGCTCTTTGTGAATTAAATTTTAACTTCTCTAAGGATTAATGATGCTGAGCATATTTTTGTGTTATTAACCCTTGTATATCTTCTTTTATAAAGTGTCTATTTGAATCTTTTGCCCATTTTTAAAGAGCTACTTGTCTTATTTTGAGTTTTAAGAGCTCTTTAAATATCCCAGATACGAGTCCTTTATAGATATATGTTTTGCAGATATTTTCTTCCAATTTGTTGCTGACCTCTTGATTTAATTAACATTATTTTTGGATGAGAACAATTTTTAATTCTGATGATGTCTAACTCACCGACTTTTTCTTTTACAGTCTGCACTTTATGTGCCCTATCTAAGAAATCTTTGCTTAACCCAAGTTCAAAAAGATTTTTCTCCTATTTCTTTTAGAATTTTGGCATTATTTAATTCTTTTGTTTAGAACTATGATCCACTTAGAATTAATTTCTAAGTGTACTGTTTGGGTTAATGCTCACATTTTTTCCTTACAGATATACAGATATCCCATTATTTCAATACATTTCCCCATTGAATTATTTCAAGAACTTTGTCAAAAATTATTGATCATGTAAATGTGAGTTTAGATCCAGACTTTAAATTCCATTTTCTAGTGACTATTTTTTTTCCCCCTGAGATTGGGTCACATTCTCCTGTTCTTTACATGTCCAGTAATCTGATTAAAAGCTAGGCATTGTATATGTCATATATTGTAATGACTCTGTATTCTATTTCGTTCTTTTGAAATTCACTGGTTTTCCTGTTTTACCATCTGATAAACTTGCTTGGTCTCAAACTGAAAAGCTTGTTTCTCTGTAGAGAGCCAAAAGTTTTATTCAGCTCTCTCTCTCTCTCTTTTTTTTTTTCCTTTTGCCTGGATCTCTGAGGGATCTCTCTTGTGCCTGCATAGCTTTGTGATCAGCCAATGATTTCACCTCAGTTTACACATAGACAGTTCAAGCCAGTGAAGCTTCTGCTTTCTGCCACCCAAACTGTGTATGGGTTGAGACATCACTTAAATTTGTAGCACATAAGTAAGTCTCCCAGACTTTCCATTTGCTTGTGCTCCCTAGGGGAGTACCATGTGAACATGATATGTAGCAGTAAAGATCATATTATCTCAGCCCTTCTATAGCTCTTTGCTTCCAACATCTCCCCCTTAAATTTCTAACTGCTCTGGTACTTTCCCAAACCAAATAAGCTACCTCTAGCCAGTAAACCTGTGGGTTTTTAATACCAGATGGGCCTGGGGGAGGGATGAGAATACCCTCAGGTGAGAGTATCTTACCCAGTGCAGCAGTAGTTTTTCATAAGTAAACATTTTCAAGTTCTTTGTTATCTTTGATCATTTGTGAAATGGTTGCATTCAATGATTTTTCTAGTTTTATTCCTTTTTGTTTTTTTGAGACTCACCCAACCAACTGAGGCAGGCAATCATTAATAGAAGTAGACTCTTAAGCACTTATGAATATATTATCATTATCTCGTGTATTGTTACATGAAATCAAACATATTACTTCAAAAATTAACCAATCACAGCAGGAAAAGAACATTTTTCTTGCTTACAAACATTAAATTTCAGATTCAATTTCTACAGGTTTGCTAGAAACAGTAAACAAAAGCATATAATTAAGGTGACTGTGGTCTGTTAACCCCACTAAGGTCTTTAAAATACACATTAGGTCCCAGCAAAATTTTAAACACATAAAGTTTTTAGACGAAAGAGTAGATTCAGTTTAGAACCAGACCTCTTGTTGGAAAAAGAAAAGCATTATTAAGTATGGAGTATGTCTCTTCAAATGCAGAGGGTTCATTTTAATTTTAAGAAAGTTACCTTGAAGGCTGCTAAACAATGAAGGCTCAGTAAGGTCATCACAACTGCCAGAAGGATGGTGGCTAAATTCCGCACATCCCATACGGTCTCTACCAGAGGAATACTGCCGACCTGCCAGTCATAGCTCAGGGTTACAGGGGCGAGCAGAAGCCACATGTTGAAGGCCAAGAGGTAGGAATAGGTAAGGAACCTACAAAGGGAAGAAGAATTGCTGAAACATAATTCAAGATCCATGACATTTTGGAAACATTATTCACTCTGTTTCAATTAAACAGCATTTCCATACTGTTAATATTAACTCATAGGAAAAGACAAGGTAAGACGGAACACCATGTATGTTTTTAGTCATTAAATTGATAATTTTGGAATATATCTAAAAGTTCTAGTCATGGTGGTACATGCTAGCCTTTCAATGGTGAACAAGACCTAGTTTCTATGACATATACTTAAAAATGATCATACAAATGAATACATTACAACCTGACATAAGTGCTATGAAGGAAAAGTTTGATAAAGGTATAACAGAAATATTACCATCTTGGGTATGATTTCCTGGGTAAGAGACATTTGAATTGTCCCTTTTTAATACGATCCAGAATCCTGTAGTAGATATGAAAATATTTAATCATTTTTACAACAGACTGATTACCATTTTATAGCAGACTGAACAATACTGAATTATTAAAAAAAAATCAAAATATCTATGGTAGGGAGATAAAGTCTCTTATTTATAAATGAAGAAATGAGCCTTCAAGAGAAGGCAACTATAGCTAGCTGTCCTTGCTAATAGTAATAGTCTGATGGACCTAAGAAGGACAATAATGGAAACGAAAATAAGAGAAATAACGTTCTATTTTCTGGCTGTGTCTAGGCACTAAGGTGAAGTGAATGGCACTCTAATGGACTCCCTTTGTTTCAGGGTAGAGAAAATTGAATTTATTTAAATTTTTTCAGTCAATACAAATTCATTAAGTAGTTCCAGACCCTGGAGAATTTCAGAACTCTCAGCACATAACATACTCTATCTCAACCTCTGGACCAGGAGACAACCAAACCCTAGCATAGTTCCTAGGAACATAAGGTCATATTCCTAGGATGCCCCAGCTCACCATCCTCTCCCCCATTAAAACGCCTGCCTGAGAAAGCTCATCCCTGTCAGAATTTATTGTTTGTTCTAGCTAATACCTGAGGAGTAGCTCCTGACCTCCCTTTCTTAGAGCATTTACTTCATAGATCTTACAATTGTGACTATGTATCTCTTACAATTCAGAAGTGTCTTTCTCAAGGACCTGAGAGCCATTGCATTAAAAAGTACTCATCACGAAGGATAGGGCATGTCTCCCAGTCTCTGTGGGAAAACAGAATCCTAATTTCAATACTGCCAGCCTGCAGACTCAGCCGGCCTAATCACATTTACACTGACCCGCTCTTTGTAATTTTTTTACTTCTCTGACTCTGTTGAGCCCCATTTTACCCCCTTCTCTTATTCTCCCTTTAAAATGTCCAATAACCACTGCACAAATCAGAATGACGCTCAACTCTTTCCCCTACTGTCAGTACTTACTGAATAAAATCTATTTTCACTATTTTAAATAATGTCCAGCTGTGTTTACCTTTGATATCTTATGTGAGATTAAACAGAATAATTAGATACATTCTTTGTCCTCAAAGAATGTACAATCCAATAGTGAAAATAAGAGATACAGAACTAAAGAAGCACAATAAGATGAGCACAGTTAGAGTGCAGAATGTAAAGAAAAGTTCTCACTTGTTTGTCAGATTCTTTTAGAGGGATTCTTGGCTTGGCAAAGAGGTTAGATGAGAGAACCTCTAAGTTCCTTTCCAATGTGATGAGTCAAATCACCTTGAATTCCTCTCAGCAAGTGGGTACTAGTTTGGAACATTCTTCCCAGACCTTTCCAACTGATCTCCATCTCTTTCTTTCTATTCCTTCAAGGTTAGCAATGGAAAATCATTAACAATGATCAAGTGAGGCTCAAGGATGGGGATTAATCATTGGCCTGACTCTCAAACCCAAAAGAGAAATAGGTTCAAAGAGTGGAGATATTTCAATGGTGTTTCTCAATACTCTCCTCTCTGTTGTTATTTTAAATAAAATTTAATGTACCAATAATGTAGTATATACTGAAATCTTGATGAAATCCAAGCTTTGTTATTTAACAAAAATTAAAACAAAAAGAATTGCCATATCTCTTGTAGGCTTTGGTCTGAGAAATGTCTCAGGAGAATGCAAACTCCATAGAAAGGTGCTTGGGTCACTTTGGGCTCTTTTTTCTCACAGAGCTTCTAAGCTGATGCTACCGACTTAGCCCAGCAAGATTCTCTGTGACTTAGCTTTGGAGAAGAAGGCCGAACTGTCAAACTTAGCAGGAAAATCACACAGCTCTGTGGCTCAGTGACACTCCAAGTCTTAAAAATTACTTTTAAAAATACTAGCTATAAAAATACCATAGCTATAAGCAATGATTATAAATGGCACTAAAATGATTATAAATGGCAGCTAAAATTATTAGGTGAAAAGCAATGGAGTACTTTTTAATGGATGGATGAGGCTAAATCAAATGCCTAGAACTTACTGATTAATTTTAATATCACAGAAAGAGAGACCAGCAGCCAGATGTCCTCCTGATGGATATACATAGCACCACCTATGAAATAGTTTTGCCAAAAAAAAAATTTAACTAGAATAGGGTCAAGTTCTTCAATATTAGTTTATCTCAAATGTGGAAAACACCGAAATATGCTAAGGACACCACAGGGGTGCAATGTGGAAAATGCAGAATATTGCAAATTCCAAAGAACAAATGATGGCAGTTTCTTCAACAAATGAGGAGGGGGGAGACACAAAGGCAGGGAGGGTGGTAGAAAGAAGAGGGTACCTATATATTAAAAGAGACCTAAAGGAATATCAAACAAAGTGCAGATTTTGTTTAGATGCTAATTCAGACAACTATTAAATATAACCACTTATGAGACAGAAAAATTAAAATGTTGATTGGATATATGATACTAGAAAATCATTGTTAATTTTTAAAGTGTGATAATCATATTGTGGTTATATTTTTAAAGATCTTCATCTTTTAGAAATAGATACTAAAATATATGCATATGAAATGATATGATGTCTGTGATTTGCTTCAAAAATGGTGGACTGGAAACAAGGGAGAAGAAGTAGGTGGGGATATGAATGAAAGAAGATTGGCCACAAGTTATAATTGTTGAAACTGGATATGAGTTTGGAGAGGTTCTTTATGCTATTTTCTCTACTTTCGTACATGTTTGATATTTTCCATAATAAAAACTATTTGTAGTGGAAAATAGTGGAAAAGGCAACAGAATTGCAATAAGAATACTTTCTTATGTCTAGCTGCATCTTGACCATGGAACAGCTGCAAATGCTATGCTGAAATCTTCATTTTATTTTTTAAATGCCAGTTTTTTATTTTTTCCATACCATATATACATAATTTTTTAACATTTTATTTTTTATTTTCCCTCTCCATCCTCTCCCCTCCCTTCTGGTACAAAATCTATATGTTAATATTAAGCTCACATTTTGGTCTTGCTATGCAAGTTGTCCTCAGTTTCATACACACACACACACACACACACACACACACACACACACACACATATACATATATATATACATATATGTATATATATATTTGTAACACCATACTGATGAAAAAGCAAATATAAGGAATGATATTTTTTTAAAAGTTACAATTTCAATGTAATTATTGAGATTTTTTTAATGCTCATTGTGACTTTTTACAGATTGTAACCCAAATAAGTTAAAGAAGTAAAGTAAACCATACACTAAAAGCAACTTCCCCTTCCTATAACACTAGGAAAGTCAAAACTATTAACTTATTCCAAGACTACTAACTCACTTCTTTAAATACATGTGTATTATCTACATAACTCGAGACATCACCTACCTTCTGGTGCATATGAATTCAGGTTAATGTTGCTACTAAACTCTTTAAGTACTACTTGAAATACTGAAAGAGCATTGGAAAATTTTTGCAAATTTAAACATAAAGAAGCCTTGGAATGATGCCAAATGCTAATTACATTTTAGGGGCTTAGTTGAGCCAGCTGTAATCAGCAACTACAGTATTTCTTTTTAACTCATTGACGATGAATTACATTTCAAATTCATCATCTTGTTTATTTCTGCTAAAATTTCAGAAATGAAATAATATGTTGAACATCTCTGCCCTTCTGGGTTCTCTTTCTTTAAAGCAGGAACAAAACCAAAATGAATTGTTTAACAATTTTCTATCATGAAATCTGCTAACAGGGGAAAGCCACTAGAATATCTTGTCAATGAAATCAAATATATAGCATAGGAAGCCAGGAATTCAGCTTAAATGATTTAGTCATGTATTTTCATCGATAAGCCAGGAAATACAAAAAAGGGAAAAGGAAGAAGAGGCTGTGGGGGGAATTATGCATCATATGGCACCTAATGAAACTGGGTGGCTCTTTAAATCTAAATCTTCATTTTTATAAAAAAAAAAATAGAGTGTTTTAAGTGCAAAAATATACATAGATTTTGTCCTTTGCCTTTGAGAAACACTTTTCTGGCGAAGAAATAAGGTAAGACCAACACATTTCTTTGTTCTAGAAAGATGCCTAAGATAGGTACATATGAAAATGTCACTACTACAAGCAGAAATATACAGCACTTGCTTTTTTTATATAAAATTGTTACTGCTCAAAGGTTCCTTCACCAAAAAAAATTCTTCACTTTTTCATAAAAACAGGATATTGAGTTGACTGTGTTTACATTGTCTCCTCTTGGAAAAGGCATTGGCTAAACTGTCAGTGTACCAGCCTCAGTGTAAACTCCTTTTACCAGCCTCAGCAGAGCGACTCACCCGATTCTGCCTTTACCCACTAGTTTTGGTGACCTGTCCTGCCCCTCCTTAGGCTATCCCCTATTTTTGACTCCTGAATTACCACTGATGCTTTGAAATGGTCTCCATAGTCTCTCTGTGCCCCAGCAATAATGAAAGGTCTTTTCCAGGCATAACCTGCTTATATCATCACTAGCACCTTCTCTTCTTGCCTATCACCTTCCCCAGGACTAGCCAAAGAAAGCTACTTCCTATACCACCCTTCTCCTAAAGCAAGAAATCCTTGCTAGAATTCAATAATGGTACTGTGTACTTTTCTAGGTACTGATGCGTAATAAGATCTAGTCTCCTACCCACTAGAAGGGCATTTTCACAGTAATGGTAGTGAGAACACATACACACATTATACAGTTGGATGAAAGTAAAATATAAACATCAAATTTCAATGAAGTTCTAAGAAATAATAGATTGATGAAGAGGGAGGATTAAGGGATGACACCCTAGAATCTATGCAGAATTTCAACAGGTGGAAATATGAGAGAGAGAGTCCAAGCTGGGCCCCCAAATAAAAACGGCTTCAAATTATAAATGAACATGACCCTTTCTGAGAACAGTGAAGAATATGTATGGGTCATATTAGAGTACAGGATTTAAAATGTGTAATATAAAAAAATTTTAAATGACTCTTGCTAAAATGTCTAAAATGAAAAATACCATGTCAAATGTTGATGAGGATGTGGAGAAACTGGAACTGCAAAACACTACCATAAATTGATTAAAACACTTTGGAGATCTGCGAGCAGTTTCATGAAAGCATAATAAATGCATACTTCATGACCTAGCAATCCTACTTCGAAGTTTATACTCAATAGCATTGCATACCTATGTTCACCATTTACAGCATTGTTCATAGCAGCACTATTCTTAACAGTTCAAAACTGAGACAACCCAGATGTGCATCTACAATAAAATAAATACATACATTGTAGTATATCCATTCAGTAGAAGTCTATTCAGTAACAAGAATGAATGCAACATGGATAAATGACACAATGTGGAACAAAAACAGAAGACATAAGAGAAAAGAAAATCAAAGAAAACCATCTAAAAACAAGGACAGGGTGACTGGAAGCAGGACCTGACCACCAGGACACAGAGAGGGAGCTGAAAGCCACGAAGCAATCTCAATTGACTGGCTGGTGTAGAAAATGGTCTACTGTCCTCATCCTTTTGCACCTTCAAAGCAACAGAGTAGAAGGTGCCAGACAGGTGCTGTGGCCCTCCCAGGGGCATTCCAGGGCCATGGCCTTTCAGTGCCAATGAACACTTGCTACTTTGGCACCTGGGGGTAGAGATGGCAAGATCACTTCCAAACACTTAGGAAAAGAAATCCAAATGACTCTTTAGCCAGCTTCTCATTTGCATTTTGTTTTTGAAGTTCTTCTGGACGATAAAAACCGTTGGTCTAAGCAAACCATCTCAAGTAAAGGCAGGGTTATTTATAAAATTTCCGTAAGAATCTGAAGTCATGAAAGCAAGAGTAAAACCAGGCTTCTTAGTAAAACCAAGCAGCTACAGAAAAGAAGGCAGCACCCGCTCTTTGGGCCTAAGGCCTTCTTCACAGCTGTCCCGCTTCTCTTAGAAGTGGCTCCATTCTCCTCTCTGCTCTGGGGCTTCTCTTCAGGATTTGCATAACTGAGGCTGGACCATGGCCATCAGGGCTGCCCCAGCTTCTCCCTTTCCCTTGTCTTCACACATCTGTCACTCTAGTCTTCACTGCCAATTTGCTCACTCACAAGTTTCAAGTTCCCGACAGCAGCACCTTATTGGCTCACCTCATCTTCTGGAATCAATGAACTCCAACTCCTGATCCTTCAGCTCCCAATGTAGATGTCTTTTCTTCTGACAACTTCCCTGTTGCAGCCTTCCCACTAGACCAGGCTGGTGTCCCTCCTATGAACTCTCACAGCCCCGAGGCTTTCACACTGCCCTCTAACTGCTTGTTACTGTGCCTGTCTCCCCACCAAAACACAAGCTCTTGGGGGACAGGGCTGTGTCTTGTGTATAATTACTTCCTCAGCACCTAGCTCTTTAAATGGATGGATTCTATGGATTTTAAGAGATTAATCTCATATTAAAATAATGCCTAAAAATCCAGAAATATTTGAATTTTGAATTTTATACTTTTATTTTGGTTTGAAGCAACTATATATTTTTCTGCAGTTCAATGAAAGAGAACTGCTAGGTTCTCAGTTGTCCAGGCATGGAGCTGAAGGGCACAGACTGAAGATTCCACTTTTGTGTAGCTTCTCTCAGCACCTAGTACCATGCCAGCTTGTGGCACACCATCAGATAGTGAAAGAATGTCTGAGTAGAGGTGCTCCCCCTCACGTGTCACAGAAGCATCATTATAAAGCTATGCCAGGCTTATTTTTTCTTATTTTGCATTAAACTCCAATGAATATAGTTTAAATGAGAACTCTTGTTACCATGGATAAACTATAAAAAGAATCCGAAATGTCATTAAGTCTCCCTGCCCTTTTTAATGCACCATTAATACTGTTATCTTTTTAACAGAGATAGTGTCGTCCAAGTAGAAGAAATAAATTTCAACATATAAGACTGTCAGTAACAACTTCTTACCCATATAGCTTTTAAAAAGCAAATAACACCTTCTGCTAAGTAAATATTTGATTCATTTCTTATCTAAGGTCTGTTTCTCTCTATAAAGCATTTCACATCTTCATTTCAAAGCAACATGCTTTCCCTCATGGAGCTTTAGCTTCCACTAGGCAAACACGCACTGACTGCTTACTATGCATCAGGCATAGGTTTCCACATTTCCACACAAGAATCCTGTTGCTATACTAATGAACTACATCCAAGGACACTAAAAACTCTTAAAACATGTCCAGTATTTTCTAGCTCACAAAGTATTTGTATATAAGGATTATCTGATCTCAAAGCAATCTCTATGAAGTAGGTATTACTCTCATTTTCGCAGTAAGGGAAATAGCCTTAAGGAGGCTATGACTTGTTCAGTGTTCCACCACAAGCCCGCAGCAGAGCTTGCACACAGGACAGGGTTTTCTGGCTCCACACACAATTCTCCACTGCATAACACAGTCTTCTACTGGCACTTATTAACGTAGAAAACTGAAAGGAAATATAATGGATCAAATACTGATATTTCATGCAGAAGTACCGGCCTGAGACCCCAACTTATTCTTTGAACAGTGCAATTCTGATGTACTTGAGAATTTACATTAAAAAAAAAAAAAACTTCAGTTTTTAATTAAAGCAGGACTGACAGAAACTTAACACCAGTGTGTAATCTTCTGTACAGCACAATAAACAGATGATTGCACTGATTAAAATGTATGTTAGAGCACCACACAGCAAGAAATAGAATCCTTAAATAAAAGGCTTGGGCTTGGCATTTTATTCATTATGAAAAGCAATTTTTGCCTTTCTGTTTCAATGTTGGCAAAAAATTTAAGACTCGCTTTTCATTTTTATCAGCTTCTCAGGGATTTAAGGTTATAATAGAAACACAGAATGTAGAGTTAAAGAATTATAGTTTTCTTTGAGAAGTAAATTATCAATAATTGATTCAAACCAACATTTTCCAACAACTGATCCCAAGTCTAGAGACAGAATTTGCTCCCTCCACAAACTCTCTCTTCTAACTCCCTCCACTTTCCCTCATTCCCAGAGTCCAAGACAAATTAGACAAATTACTATTACATAGTGTCACTTCAGTTGGGAAAACTATACTCATGGACCTTGATAATCTCTTTCATTCTTTCTTACTATTCAATAAACATAATACAAAATCCATAATGGGGACAACAGCCCCCTTGTAGAGAGCTCTTTAGCCACAGAGGACACAGTTTTAACCTAAAGATTTCAAAAAAGGTGACACATACTGCCCTCCAAATATACTTAGGTTGCTGGTCAAATAAAGATTTTCTCACTCATCTTTGTGATCTTTTCAATCAGAATTTCTGAGACATGAAAAAGGAAATCTTTATTTTTAACATTCTTTCCTAGGTGACTCTGATATTCACTCTAGTTTGGTAACCACTGCTGTAAAAATCAGAATAACTTCAGTTTCATTTCAAAGAAACACACATATGGAAGACCTAACACAAGGCTCTGCTAGTTGCTAAAGCAAGACCAGAACAGTTCATTTTGCACGAATCTCTTTAAACACACCACACATTTTTTTAAAAGAATGATTTAAATTTTAAGCCTATTAGTTGAGAGTTTATTATGAGATAGCCCCCATATTAGGAGCTTTAAGAACTGTGAATATTAGAAACACAAAGTACCCTAAGGTTTTTTGCTCATTTAAAACTATCAACTGAAAATGGAAAGACAAAAAAAGAAGCTTCTTTAGAAGGAAGATGTTGAGTTCCATCTTAATATTGTTTCACATCATAGATGTTTTCCTACAAAGTAATACAAGCCTTTGTCTGTATTTCGAACATCAGAACAGATCTACCCACTTCAGCAAATACATGCTACCTGCTTATCCAAGACCACATCTCATGAAAAAAACATGATGCTGATAGGAGGACTCTATATTCTTTCACTGTAAATCCTATTTTATCTATTTCCTAGATTTGAAAAAATAACCATTTTTAATATTATAAAAGCAATACCTCTTCCATCAAGTATATACTGCTTTACATTCTGTCCCCTTCAAATCTTGTAAGACGGAAAACCAATTACTAGGCAGCAGAGAGGGGCTTTAATAGTGAAAACATCATGTGATCTCTTCTGCAGGCTCCAGCCCTATGTAGAAGCCATACTTAAGTTGGGCTTTTGTTTTTATTTTTAATTCAATATTTGCAAGATTGAATGTCAAAGTATTACATTTCTAAAAAGACATATAAACAGATGAGTAAATCCTGTGCTAAATGACAATTCTCTGACAGGACAAGTTGCACATAAATCTATTCCATAACTTCTCAAATGCAAGTCCACTGAAACCACAGAAGCAGAATCTTTGGGCATTGGAATCCAGAATTCTGTTTGGCTTAGACAGTTGGGCCCGGGAGAACTTGCTTGTCAAGGAAACTTGTGCAATTAACATTCATCTCTCTAAATTCTAATTACACTTTTCTTCTCAAGGCAAACAGAAACATTGACAATTCAATGTCATGTCATTCAATTGATCCACACAATCTTAATAACAGGTTGGAAAGTTATTGAGCAGTCATATAGAATTACTGACAGATAATACAACCTAAATGTTTGAATTAAAATAAAAAGGTAAAAGATTAAAGGCCTGTTACCAGTGTATCCTGAATAACGCTCACCCCGCAAAATTTGTATCGATCTACTTTTGTGATTTGACATATCCAATGGTCAAGAATAAGAAGTCAAATTCTAAACGGGCTTCTAAACTGCTGTTAAGAAAAACTGTATCAAAACACAATTTAAAAATATTAAAAGCATAATCTTCATACAAATACACAGTGAAAACTAAAGGTTTATATAACTTATTAATAAGAGAACCAGAAACTTGACAAAGCCAGTGAAACTGTGAGAGAATTTGAATGAAGCGAAGCTTTCTTAGATATAACAACAAAAGCGCAAGCAACAATAAAAAAATTAATTGGACTTTACCAAAACTAAAAACTTCTGTGCTTTAAAGGACACCATCAAAAAAAAAAAAAGAAACAACACACAGAAAGGTAGAAAATGTTTACAAATCATATATTTAATAAGGGACGTATCTAGAACATATAAAGAACTGTTACAATGCAATAATAAAATGACAAATAATCCAATTAAAAACTGGACAAAGAATCTGAATAGACATATCTCCAAAGAAGATACAGAAATGGCCAATATGCACATGAAAAGATGTTCAACATCATTAGCCATCAGGTAAATGTAAATCAAAACCACAATGAGACACCATTTCACACATACTCATATGGCTATAATTAAAACAAATAAACAAACAAGATTGTCAGAAAGACAAGTGTTGGTGAGGATGTGGAGAAAATGGAACCATCATACACTGCTGGTAGAAATGTAAAATGGTGCAGCTACTTTGGTAAACAGTCTGGCAGTTAGTTCCTCAAAAAAGTCAAATATAGAGTTAACATATATGACCTGGCAGTTTTAGTCCTAGGTACATATACAAGAGAAATGAAAACACACATTCAGACAAAAACTTGTCCATAAATGTTCATAGCAGCATTATTGATGATAGCCAAAAAGTGGAAACAACCCAAATGTCCATCAACAGATGAATGGAAGAACAAAAGTGGTATAACCACACAAAGGCATACTACCGGGGAATAAAAAAGAGCAAGTATTGACATATGCTACGACATGAATGAATTTTGAACACATTATGCTAAGTAAAAGAAGGCAGTCAACAAAAGACCACATATTATATGATTCCACTTATACGACATGCTCAGAATAGGTAACGTTATAGTGACAAAGAGAGGATCAATAATTGCTTAGGGCTCAGGGACTGGGGTGAAATGGGGAGTGACCGATAATGCATGTAAGGTTTCTTTTTCGGGTGATGAAAATGTTCTAGAATTGATTGTGGTAATGGTTGCACAACTCTGTGAGTATACTAAAAACCACTGAATTGTACACTTTAATAAGTGAACTATATGGCATGCAAATTATACCTCAACGAATATGTTATTTTTTATATATATGTACAGCGAATATACATAAAAAATAAATTAATATATACATATATAAATATATAAATTTAATTTGAAAAAACTGGGGTTTTCATAGTTATTAAAAAGAGAATGAGATTGGCAAATTAGATATAAATTTGTTCTATGACCTGCAAGGCAAAGAAGCTGTAACATTTGAAGTTTTATTTTCTACTAGAGAAAAAAGAAATAATCACACTTACCTTAAATCTATGTTAAATTCTAAGTTGACAGACTTGTAAAGTATAGTAAATGTAAATTACAAGTCAACCAAAGTTACATTCTGCTAGGTTTGTTAGAAAGCGCCCTACATTACAGTGAACGTCATATAATCAACTATCTTTTGTCTTAGTCCCACATCTTAGATAATTTTTCTTAACAAAAGTTTCTCATGAGCATAACATAATGATTTCGTACCTCAGTTTTGTTAAACAGAAAATGACTGGGTATTTCATCCTAGCTAAACACATGGAAATACATAATGTAAAAGAGAAGAAATTTCAGAACTAAAGTCACAAGAAATCATATGAAACAAAGAGATACTTGGCCAAGCTATGCTTAAAAGCTATTAGGATTTTTTAAACTACATGTAGTTAATAACTACAGCAATTATTAAAGGGAGAGAAAGCTAATCTGAAAACTCTCACTGATAAAGAATAATTTATTATACATACTTTAAAAGAAGATATGGTACTTGCAAGACAGAAGCAAAGATGCTATAAAAAATGTCTGAAGTTTGTAAATCCAGTAAAAGAGATAAAACATTAATGAGACAGAGTGACATAGCTGAATGATAAACCTATGATTAATAAAGACAGACTCAAAGAAGCAACCAAATCATAGATAAATTGCACAGCTGATGAGAAAGAAAGAAAAAAACAACAGAACTAGGAAAGAAACCAAGGAAATCGAATTTAAGAATCACCAGTGTACTAGAGGTCAAATAATTATGCAAAGAGAGTAGAAACCTTACTCAGGAAAGGAATTAAAGACAATTTTTTGGATGCTCAAAAGAGTCTATTATAATGCAGCTACTTTAAAGGAATGCGAAAAACCATTTATAACTACTGTCACTGAAATGTCCCTGGGTATCTATGTACTTTAAATATGAAATACAGGAATAAAAATATTTTTTAAATAAAAGATAGGAAGAATATAAAGGTGTAATGGGATATTCTATTCTATCATTTTACATTGATGGAATTGCCTGAGAATAGTCACTTAGATTGGCTTATAGCAGAAAATCCTGGCTTTAACGTGTACCACTCCTCTGAAAAAGTACACATATGCCCTGGAATTGAAAGGAAGAACCCAGCAAATGACTGGTCCAAAGTCCTAATTTTGCTGGAGGTTCCCTCAAAGAATTTTCTGCAGCCACCAGCAGGGATAACAACGCAACCTAACTCACCCGGCAGCTAAGAAGCTACAGAGAAGAGAGCAAGGAGTCAGAGACCAAAGGCCTTGTCCTCACACTAAGGGCTTTGAGGCAGGCACTTGTTTACAGATGACAAATGTGAATGAAATAATTGGTTAGGGAGTTGAGAGTAGTCTGTTCTTCTCACCCATCTGTCTCTTTTGACTTTGCATCTTGGCAGCTCAGGGAACAGGCTGCATCTAACTATAAAGATTAAGAACGAATGCTCACATTCAGGAGACAAGAAAGCCTGGAGGGGAACCAATCCAAAGCTAAAGGAAGTGGAGCCATTAAGCAAGAGCAGGATCTGGCAAAGCTGGTTTTTCTCTTAAAAGCAGAAAGTAGCTATTTAAGGAGCTACAGAAACCAAAACCGTTTATCAATGAGCTAAAAATGTCCAGAAAAAGGGCCCTGGAGATGTTGAAAGCCAGCAAAAGATACCTATAAAGGACAAGGAGATTGCAGCATTAACAAAAAGCTAAGTTAGAGATGTTGAGCTTAACTAAATGATTAATTAAGCAACTTTTTGAAAAATATAGGCTATAAGCAACAATTTGTAAGGCTCTAGACTGCCTCAAAGGGATAAGCCAACACTAGGGGTTGGATGCCATATGATTTCCGAAGGCATATCAAGATTTTTTTAATACACATTTTGCTGTAAGTAATGAAAACAATTGTGACATAATACCTATTATAAAAATGAGTTAATCAAATGGGAAGCTATCCTTTTTGAATGGAAAACAGTCTTTAAAGAAAGGAAGAAAAGACTAGGAACAATAAAGAAAAATACACAAGGCAAAAAAAGTAAAAATCTATCAATTAAAACATATAAGGTAAATGAGTGAAATAAAGCAAAGATTACTGCTTGGCATAAAAACAAAATCCAACAATCTATTGTCTCTAAGAGACACAAGTAAACCACAATATAAATGAGCTGTAAATCAAGGTTTAATTAAAGATTTACATGTCTTTGCAAACTCAAAAAAGTGAAGGTTACTATTACGAAAATGATATATGATAAACACATAATAAACTATGAAAATTTAAGTACAGTGCATGTTGATATTTATCCTGAAGAAAACATATTAAAATTGTCAAATGTAATTATATCTGAAAGCCTCAGCAGCACATCACAGCAGACTGAATAGATAAGGAATTAAAAACCTTCTCAATGAACCAGATCCACTGATCAACATCGCTTCATGATCCAATATCTCTAAAACTCTTAAGGACAAATGGTAAGATACAAGTATTTTTATCTTAGCAAAAATTGTTTTTCATTTCTGTTTGCCACTTTCAACCTCTCCACTGATTTTATTCTTACAAATAGTTATGATGTCCAATCCACCTCATTGTAACTTTCTGCAAATTGTTCTGTAACATTTGCCATGTAGGCCACCGAATAGATATTATTGATGATAAGTGCTCAGTAAAATGCTTATTGAATAAATAAATATATATCAGTATGAGAACAATACCAATAGTACCGACAAAACAGCACCATTAGTCGAAAAGATTTCCAAATGTATGAATAGAAATTTTTTTCTCCCATACCCCAAATAGGACACAATCTCCTTCTTTTTTCTTTTTTTAAATTTTTAAATTTTTTTATGGTGACGTTGGTTAACAAAATCCAATGTTTCAGTTGTACACTTTACTTCCTTTCTTTAAAATACAAAGGAAGCCAATCATTTAAGATTACTTAAAACAATCTAATAAATACCAAATAAAGTTTAAGTAATGTATTTCTACTGACCTTGTAAGAATGTAAGGCGAAAATGAAGCTGGATTATCTTGCTCTGAAAAGAGGGGCATTGATCCTCCCATTATCCACAGACGGAAGTATAAAATGACAATCACCTTCAAGAAAAAGAAGATTTGGTAAGAAAATCATCACTTGTTGGAGATAAGCCCCGTCTTTTCTGGAGGATATTTCCAGATGCTTTACAAATATTTTGTTTTACAAACACTTTCTCTAGTGAGCATTTCTATAAAATTCTAACATTCAAGATGAGTTGGAAAGGTGAAAATAGCTGGGAGAGAGAAGAATAAACAGTGAAGGTGATGAAACAGTGACAAATTCTTAACAACACAGCTGTCATTCACTGTGCTAACAGCTTTCCAGCTCACCTGAGGCCTCACAATCCTAGAGGTAAATGAGAAAGCCCAGGCTTAGAGGTCATTTGCCCAGAATCCTCCCACAGCTAGTAAACAGCAAGATCCAGGAGTTGAACTCATGCCATTCATTGGTCTCTAACACCCAATTTCTTAACAAAAAGCCCTGTGAAAATTAATTTAAAATATGATAGATAATACTGCTGTGTCTTGAATGAATACATTTGGAAATGCTCCAACCCTTGAATGCTCTAAAGTAGAACACTTATGAAAGATTATTTCAAAAACCCTAGGGAAGGTTTTTTGTGTTATCCAATGAAAGTTTTTCACTAACTGGTGCTATCATGTTGCAAATACACTGGGGAATTTTTTAGAGAAATGTTTTGCCCCTTTTGATGAAATTGTCCAGTCAAGTTACCCTATTCATTCAATTTTTCCATACTCATCTTCTTCCATAAACATGTTTTAGTGTTGAGAAAAAAATCACATTAATTATTAACATTACAATTCAAAGACATTTTTCTAAGTTTCCTATCAAAATGTATTATAAATTTTGACAGGAAATTTAAGAGAAACAACTATAGCATAAGAGACCTGTCTCTTAATCTCCTTGAATAGAACCATCCAATTACATAAAAAGATGATTAATGTGACAGTCACCAAAGATGGCCACCAAGAATTTCTACCCTCTTTGTATGCACATTTTGCTTTTCCTATTAGGAAATTGAGTCAACTGCCTCACCCTTTAAATCTGGGTTGGTCTTGTGACTTGCATCAACCAACAGAATGTGGTAGAAGGTACACTGTGTCTGCTCTAGGCCTAACCCTTCAGAGGCCCTGCAATTTTAGGTTTGTTCTTGTAGAACCCTGCTGCCATGTTATAAAGAAGTTCTGGCTATCCTGCTAGAGAGGGTGGCCACAGAAAGAGGACCTAGAGGATGAGTTACCAGACAGAGACCACGTAGCCCATCTGATAGTTGCATGACTTTGCTCAAATAACCCCAGCCAAAACTCATAGTGAGCAGAACCATCCAAGTAGATGCCACCCAAACTAAAGCGGTTAGGACAGGTATATGGTGGTGGTTGTTTTAAGGCACTGCACTTTGGGGTAGTTTGTTATGCAGTAATAGATAGCTGAAACAGTCAGGTTTGCGATGCTGAGACAACTCAGCATCAGCACTTTGAAAGAAACTCATAAAATACTATAGTTCACACTATCTGTGTCATTGAGTTCAAATATCCCTAGAATGCTTTCACACATACCTTCTATTGCTTTGTAACATTTACGGCATGTTAACACTTTGATCCTAAGATCAAGGTGTAGGAATCTATTGCTGATTCTATTAAATAATCTGGATCATGACTTTGAGCCAAGTTAAAGTGAAACATCCCTTATCAGATATTTCAAAAGCATATATGTACTTACATAACTTATAACCAAGGTGGCCCTTTTGAAGAATGGCCTCATGGTAAGCAGGAAATTTCTATTATTGCTTGCTGTCAGATACCTGAAACAGGAAAGAAAAAATAAAATCTTAAATAAGTGTCAGAGTCTACCACCATTAACTTCTCCTTTCAATGTGCATATGCTGTAGGCTCTGAAAAGGGCTGGAAAAAGACCAAAGCTAGCAGTGTGGCTTCTGGAGACAGACCACCTAGATTTCAGCCTCCCGCCTCTGCTGCTTGTTGTCTGAAAGACTTTGGGCAAGTTTCTTAACATCTTTGCAGAGCTCATTTTCTCACTTATAAAAAAGGAGTAATAATAGTATATACTTCACAGAAAAGTTGTGAGGATTAATGAGATAATATATGGAACAGAACCTAGCACTGTTAGCTATAAATGTTGCTATCCCATCTAATCCCAAATAATCAGGCTTTCTGGTAACTTTATGGTTATACTTGTCATACTCGATGACCTTAAACAAGATAGGAGTTCATTAACCTACTTAATGTGAGAGGTACAAAATATCTCACCAATGTCTTACCCCTAAAAACAAAAGATGCCAAGACTGTGTGCGGTTAAGTAATTTATCCAAGGTAAACCAGTGGTGGGATCAGAACTTACCCATACGCAGTGGATAATTTTCTCACCTGCCTATAGCCTTCAGAACCAAACTAAGTTATAAGAATGTTAACTTCTAGTGGGTCAAAAACTTGTGTGGACCCTGAATCTTCCACAGAGCACTCACTACTACAAAGTGGGAACTCCATATACCCATATATAAAACATGTGATTGGCTGGTTTTAAAAATGACAACGAAAGGGAAGCTAGAAGGGGCTATTATTAAACCCCAAGCAAAACCTTAAATGAGTCATTTTCACCTATCTGCAAATTTCTATATTTTAAAGTACAAAATGAAAGAAAAAAGTCAAATTGAATCATATAATCCAGCAAGCATTTCCTACTCATTTTTATTTCCCCTACCCTGTTGATTTTACTCTTTTAAATCCAATTTCTCCTCAAAGGATTTCTCCCCAGAATCTCTTAAAATTTTCATATAAATGAAGTCTCCTTACACGACAGTAATTTTCTATAGAACAGAGATCCTTTTGTAAGACCTGAGTGGGTTCGCATCACAAAGAAATGCCGACCTTGACAATTGCTTACAAAATATATGAGGTTCTTCTGTTTTGTTAACAGTTAACATAGCTGACAGTGTCACTCAAAGGCAGGTCCTCTTCCTTCTTGCTTCCCTTTTCCTCTTCCCATTTACAATCAGCTGAAGATCTGACCTTTTAAGTACTTAATGACTGGAGAAAAAGAAGTAAGCCCTCTGCCCTCTCTTTCACCAAAAAACAAAACAAAACAAACAAAAAAAAAACCCAAACACTACAGAGAGTCAGCCTTTAGCAATTTCTGGACTAGATCCATCTCCAAGCACTACATTTCAATTCTTCCTTCTCCCTTAGCTCTCAAAAGGGAACTTGGCAAGGAGGAAGGACAAGAATACTGTCAACTCTCACAATGCAGGTGCATCACTAATGTTCCAAAATAGGCTTAAGGAAGTCCACCACAAGACTGTACACAAGACTTTGTTTGCATCTGCGTATTTTTCTGAGGCAAAGTCCTTGGCTTTGATTTTCAGGATTAACGGTATTTGACTCCAAAAAGATTAAAGCACTGCTAAGCATGATCTTTCAGCTCTGCCTTTACTTTGACTATCATTTTTAGGGTAACTCAACAAAGACCAACCCTGGATATTTCTGCTATTCCTTGATGTAAGAGAAATGGCTGCAAGAAGGGGAATGGCAACGTGGCAAGAAAAAGGTGCTGGAGTGGGCTGGAGTCGTAATACGTCTGAATAAAGCAGTGCTTCTTGAGTTGGTCTGCTTTTGAAAGCTTCATTTCTCAGGTTACCTCTGTTGCTGGTTTATTTTAACACCGTGTAAAAATCAGAAGTGGTTTCCTTTCCATAAAGCAACAAACCACAGTGTTTAGGATTTTTTAATGTTAAGCTTAGGTAAATTCATATTTCGTTTCACTGCAAGCTCACTATGATGGTTATTTCAGCAAGTTATATTTATAAAGTGTCCCTTTGTTTAGAAATTCTTCCTCCATGAGAAATTCCATTTTCTAAGAAGTTAAGATCCTTTAGGTACCAAATAATTTATTCTTAAAATGTATTATACCGAAGCAATGAAAGCCTAGAATGACATGGAGCAGTGGCTGAAAAAAAAATGACCTATTTTAAAGACTTCTGTTTTTAAAGACCTTCTATTTTTCTATTGTTCACCAATATAAATGAGAAAATAAGCCAAAATGATACAGTCTGCTTTTTTGGTAAATACAAGGTCAGCGCTCCCTAAGGGCTAAATTCTCTGTATCCCTTCCTCTTCTCCCACAACAAAATTGGACGATGGAATTTTACCCATTAATCCATGATGTATGTATGCTCTGTGAAGTAGAACCAAATACAACAAACAATAATATTATTAACAATAATATTAAAAATAGAAACAATTAATATGTGCATGATGCAACTCTAAGTGATTATATTGTAGTAATTTATTTACCACTTACAATTCTGTGAGGACATTATAATTTCTTTTTTACAGAGGAGGAAACAAAACACTAAAGCAATAATTTATTATATAAGATTTCCTCAGCTATTCATTTCGATCACAAGCCCAAGTATCTGAAAGTGACTTACAAGGCACTATGCAAATTCCATCGCCAATAATTTTCAGTTTCAGTAAAAGTCTCCATTATTTTTCCTGCTAAGCCAGAGAAAACCCCAACAACAAAACCAAACTTCTGAGTAAACCACTAGGATGGGAATCAAGGGTCCAGTGTTCTATTCTCATTTGTTACATGACTTGGAACAAGTCTACAGGAGATCTGTTTTTCCCCTTATCCATGAGAGCTGGACTAAATAGTTTCATAGTTCCTTTTAGGTCTAAACTATTGGTATCTTTGGATGTTTCACCAAGTGATGACATCATAAATGACAACTGAAAAAATATAGAGAGAAACCTACTAAAATTTTAAAAAGAAATGTCAAGGGAGTAGTTAATCCCCCCCTTGAACAGATCCTTCATAATTTGCAATTGTATATAAAAAATAGATTTAAAAAATTTCTTCTAATTTATTCTTTTGAGGTAACATTGGCTTATAACATTGTATAAGTTTCAGCTGTACAACATTACAAATCAATATCTGTATGTACTACATTATGCTCACCAACAAAAGTCTAGTTTTCTTCTGTCATCATACAATTGAGCTCCTTTACCTGTTTTGCTTTCCCACCACCCTCTTTCCCCTCCACTAACCACCAATCTGATGTCTGCCTCTATAAGTTTGTTTTTGTTCTGTTTGTTTGTTTTATTTTTTTGTTTTTATATTCCACATGAATGAATGAAATCATATATGGTATTTGTCTCTTTCCACCTGCCTTACTTCAATTAGCATAACCTCAAGGTCCTTCCATGTTGTCACAATAAAAAATTTTTTTTTAACATAAGTTTGAGGTGTTAAGAAAAAACAACAGGCCCAAATTGGAGTTACTTGTGCAAAGCCCACATCACCAAACCAGGACTTGGTACTACCTAACTTTACGGTTTCCACCTCTCCCAGGAGTAGAATCTTAAATCAATCAATCTGGAATTCTCTGGTCAGCACTAGTGAGGTAATCCACCTGACCGGCTCCTGCTGTCCCCTAAAAGGTGACCTTGCCACAAACAATCCACTCTTTGCTAGTAACTTCCTTGTCTTGCCCCTTTCTGCATATAAAAGTCTTTCATTTTGTACAGGTCCTAGGAGCTCCTTTCTATTTGCTAAATGGGATGCTGCCTGACTTTTATAATTAAATAAAAGCAATAAGATTTTTAAATTTACTGTTGGATTTAAAAAAAAAAAAACAGTGGTATTGGCATTATCAAATTCTGCATTTTTAATAATTTCTGACTTTAGGCAAATAAAAGCAGATCAAGATTATCCAAAGTAAAGTTCCTAATCTGTACTCTCCCAAACCTCAAATTTTCCATTTTTCTGACCCCAAATTTTCTGACTATTAACATCCACCTTCTCAACTGATCATGTTTTTAATATTTAGAGCTAAATGTAACTTCTTCCTGAAGTTCCCCTTCCATAGGTACTCAGGCCCCAAATCCCATTGAGAAGTCTCCCCTGAGACCAGGAGGACCAGCCACACTGAATCACCTACCCATAATCTTGAAGATTAAGTGAATATTTATCATTTTAAGTCACTGAGCTTTGTTAAAATAAAATTATTGTGTCAATAAATAATTGATTCATATAGTAAGATGATCGATAAATGCTTACAAACCCAAATAGAATTTATAAAATATTTATTTTTCTCCAATCAACCCCTTTTCTTTTTCTGTGTTTTCCTTACCCTCCATTGCTAAAGCAGGGTTTAAAATAAGAATGCCACTTGTATGGTACTGTCTCCCTTACTTTAAATTTCGGTGGTTTAAATAAAGATATTGTATTATACTTTCCAGTCCTTCTCAGAATATATCAATATATAAAAAACTGATAAATTTTGCCATGATACCAGCTCCAGTAGCAAACAACTCAGATGCAATGAGTTGTTACTATTTAACATTGTATTGATAAATTATAAAAAGCTGTATATGAACTTCTTTCTAGAATACCCATCATAGTAATTTAATTTATCCTACTCTTTCAAGATAATAAAGTAGATTAACAAAGAGTCATATACTATGACCAAAAAAAAAAAAAATTTAGCTCTTTTAGAATAGAAATTCAGAATTCTGCTTCTCTTTGAAACAAGAAAAAAGATTTTTCAGTTGACCAAAGTAGCAAAGATACAGCTTACATTAGAAAAAATTATAAACTTAACAAAAATAAAAAAAATTTCTCTCTTTAATGCACTCTCCTTGAACCCATAAAATACTTCATCTACAGAGGAGCAGAACAATCTTTGATGTCTCCTTTGATATTCAAAGGCATAGTCTGAAGGGAAGAAACTAACTATTCTAAGATACTGATGAATTTCTCAGTTCTATCTACTCAGAAACCCAAATTGACCTTCAATACCTCATTCTGCTGCTGTGACAAAATTTTCTTCCAGAAATATCAAACGCTTAACTCAGTATGCTATTTACAAAGAAATATTTACTTAGATTATCACACACAGAAATAAAGACAGAGAATACATAAGGGAATATAATTTCAGTTCTCTTAACTATTCTGAAAATCAAAGTTAGAACCAGTTCTAACAGTTTTACAAGTGAGGAAAAAAAATGAA
The DNA here is from genome assembly GCF_902729225.1 of Pteropus medius. NCBI lineage: Eukaryota > Metazoa > Chordata > Mammalia > Chiroptera > Pteropodidae > Pteropus > Pteropus medius. The sequence continues at coordinate 11,150,724 of NW_024349519.1, read as the reverse complement.
GCCAGAAATGTTAACTGACTTGCAAAAGGTCACAGTCCTTCAGTGTCAAAGGTCAATGAGTTTAGACTTTGTTAATTTAGTCAGAGGGTCTAATTTATATTCTACAAAGAATTTAGTCATAGGCCTTAATTTTTATTCCTTGTATACGTAGCAAAAATTGAATTTTGGTGACATCACCCTTTCTGTCATTAATAGTCTCAGGTAAGTTTTCAATTTATTAATAATAGGGAATACTTAATGCACTTAATATGTGCCAGTCACTATGTTAAGCACTTTACATTTTTAATTTTATATAACTCTCCCATCAGTCTTGTGAGTCCATCTTGTGAATGAGGCTAAAGGAGGTACTCATTCAGGATCTGGCAAGTAGCAGAGGTGAGACCCAAATCCAAAACCAAAGTATTCACTATTCCACATAGCATAAAAGTAAAATGGTGCTGGTTTATTAAGCACCCCTTCAACATAGATTATTTATTAAATGGCATTTCTGAATGTAAATAACACAATGACTTCTTTGTAATTAAAAATAAAAATGTCCATCTTTATTATCTTCATTAGTTCATACAGATCTATAATAAGAACTATAATAAAAGTTTTTCATATAAATGAATGAACTGAGGCAGTGCATAATTCTTAAAGTCTTTTAAGATGTATTCTTTTAAAGGTTAATGTATATAGTGATTGCTGCAGGTTAAAATGCAAGCTCCATGTATAGTAAGCTGATTTAGAAATTCTAAGTGAAAAAAAGATGGTTAGAAGGAGTGTGTGAGCTGAGCTGGGAGGGTGTCACTGCCCTGTGAGATGACCAACCAGCCAGCCCCCCAGAGAAGAGCAGAAATCGAGAGTAGGAGATGAGGATGACCCAAGATAGTGACAACAAAACTGACGCCTGAGGAAAATAAGAAGTGAATTAGGTGAGAAGCAATAAGACACATATACCTTGTCATCTTACAATCCCTTATTTTTTTATTTTTTTATGCCTACAGCACCTGGTCTTCTTAGGTGGTCTCCCATCCAAGTACTAACCAGGCATGACCCTGTTTAGCTTTCAAGATCAGACGGGATCGGACTTGTTCAGGGTAGCATGGCCATAGACGGTTTTCCCTTTTTGACCAGCCCGAACTTGTTGTACATCAGAGACTCTAAGCAACCTACACAAATGAAATCACCGTTATTTGCGATACACATTTGTACAGGTATACAAGTAAACTTTTACACTAAAAAAAAGATTAAAAATAGCTAATGATAACATAATCATATTTTCTGAACCTCTTATTGGGATATAAGGATGGAGAAATTAATTACAATTAAGCTAGTGAAAAAGAGTATTAAATATTGGGACCGTCCTGATAAACTGGGATAAACACTTTATGCTAACAAAATCCACCATGATAATAACAGCTCCCATTCAGTGAATGTCTACTGCACCCCAGGCACAATTATTACGTGTATAATCCTTGGCATATTCCTATAAGATGTGCACTGTTAATATCTTCATTTTACAAATGGAGAAATTGAACCATTGACGGTCAAGTAACTTGTCCCAAGGTCCCACAAGTAGTAAGTGAGGGAAGTCAGAATACAAATCCAGAAATGTGCCCTTAACCAGCAGCACTCTGCTACCTCTCAGTCGATGCTAACTAATCTCTTTTTTCACCTTCACAAGAGAATGCCTACATTTCAGATACTACTCTCAGAAGTACAAACGTATTAATAACATGTGTTTATAAGAATGATAATTCAGAATACCAGTATATAACCTGACCAATGTAGGAAATTAACAAAAAAGCCACTACAACTTCATCACTATGAAAAATGAGAAACTATTCTAATAGCTATATTCAATTTAACAAGCAAAATATTGGGCACTAACTTAAGATCTAGAGGCAATATATGAAAGGGATAAATGCATACATTTAACATTTAAATATCAGCTAACAATTATTGAGGGTAAAGGGGTTCAGAACAGAGCCACTGGCATGTGGATTATTTTGAGCTAAACGCAATTGAGATGCTGCAAGCTCAAGAGAAACTTTTGCCTCTCCCTTAAAAATTTTAAATTTTGAGCCTTGCCCATAACAAGAGAGTAATTACCAGAAATATCTTTTTATGACCTATCTATAGGGCAGGGCAATCTTCTAATTGCTAAACATCTGCTCTTCTCATCATCCTGCGATGACCTTCCTCCCCTCTGAAGCCTCAAGGCACCTTACCTCATCCTTAGCTCAAAATGTCAGATATATCTCTTTTGCTTTCTGTCTCTGAACTTCTGATGTATGTTGGAGTCTCTGACTTGCTCATGTATGTGGGGTTCCCATATATACATATGTAACCAAATTTGCTTATTTTCTCTTGCTAATCTGTCTCATGTCAATTTAATTATTAAACCAGCTGTGAGAACCTAAAAGGATAGAGGAAAATTTCTTCCTTCTCGACAAGTGCAAACCATGGGCCAGAAACTGGTCTAAGCATATGTATGAATTCTTTAACCACATCCACATACAACAGCAACAACAAAGAAAAACTATGATGCATCTGGTTCCTGACGTGGTACTCAAAACTGTACCACAAGGCCTTTCTGTACTTTCTGTACTGCCCCACGGAGGGGAACACGTGATAAAGGACTAAAGGAGTCAGAGAAGGAAGAAATTAACGTAGCTTGGAAAAGGAAGGGGAGCTACAAGAAAGAGATGAGACTCGACCTGGGCCTGGAGGACAGAGAAGATGGGAGAGCAGGGAAAGTCCACAGAGGCCAAGAGGAGAGGTGCTCAGGTAGCAGCACAGGGACTGGAGTGGGCACAGTCCACCCTGGGCAACGAGGGTTCCCTATAAGCGCCATAGGCAGCCCACTTTCCCATACCTAGTCCACTTCTCACAATGTTTCAGTCAAGTGTCTGAAATCTAAATAAAAGAATGTTAAACTGCAGCTTGAAAATCCTGAAAGTTTGAACAGCAGTAGAATATCCCTAAATATGACTGATGTTGATTCTCTCTCCTTTTTGCTTAGCCACAGGCAGCTCCCTTTTCCCTAAGCCTGTCCCAGTCCTTACCTGGTGTCACTGTTGTCACAGGACTCTTTAGGTCCATGGAGGAGGGAAAAATTTCCCCCACTGTCCCCTTGAGTTCGTATGATTGGACTAATAAGAAAACTGACACAACAGGACCAGATTCATAGGAGAAAAACCAATTTAATATGTGCACACAGATAATTATAAAAGATGCTCAGAGAAATAATCAAAGCAGGCAGCTTTTTCTACTATTTAGACAAAGAAATAAATTTGTATGGATTTGACAGGACAAAGAAACAGGTTTAAGTGCTCATTAGTGAGGAATCTAAACAAAGTTTGGGCATGGGCAATAAATTAGTAAAGAAGAAACAAGGTTTGTTTATATGGGCTTTTCAGCCTTGAATTCCTTAACTCTGGCTATAGGGATGTCTCTTTCAGCCCCTTCTCTACTGGTGCAAGAAGGGCACCTTTCATAGGAGATATTTATTTCTTGCATGCAAGGTGACAGCTGCTTTTCAAGTGACTTTAATCTGAAATAATCAATATGCCATTGTGTGATATTTGGGGGCTGCCTCTCCCCATGGTCCCAATTCTGACCCACTGCCTAGGATTTTAAAACCTTATGGTCAGTACCCAGGATACGGATTAGGTCTCCACTGCTAGTGGGAGAGGTCAACTTGTGCTACAAGTCAGTGCTTTCTCTTCCACTTGTTGCATCCATGTAGAACATGGGCCAGGCTGGCCCTACTAGGTCTCTCTCTATCCCACATTTATGCTTGTAACTGGATGAGTAACGTAGGCTGGGGTCTGTGCTACACATCTGGACAGCTTAGATTTAGGGCATGGAGAGGAGGAAGTCTCACTTAAACTTTTACAAAAGACACTTTCTCCAATCCAGCTTTCAATCTAGGACTCTGCATAGCCCTCTGCCTGCATCCTCGTGTATAAGCTCTGAAGCAACTCATAACAACAGACGACATGTCCAGATTCTCTCAAATACATATGATTTTTGTGCACAGAATTCACACAGAGGCCAAAGAGGGCATCTGGCAGCCTGAGCTTTCTGTAGAAAATACCACAGTTCACAGGGATGTAAGCAGTGTCCATGCTGGAGAAGAAAAGCCTCTTCCTGGTCCAAACAAACTCATCTAGAGAGAGTAGCCCATTTTCTGGGTACCTACCCCTCATCCCCTTTATATTTAAGGTGGGAGGTCACTGGCCATCAAATCTGCAAGGATCAGAAAGCGAGGGTTGATTATTCCTGCACAATCTTGGCAAATACCTTTAAAATTCATTTTTCCTAAAAGAATCTTACTTTGGTAGGATTCAAGTTTTATTTTTCTTGGAACTCTATTTTTTATATTAAAATCAAATATACTCTGCATTTTTTTTTAAAAGGTGAATTTTTTAAACCTTCCAATCTAGGCAATTTAATTTTATTTTAAATTCCAGTGCTCATGAACATCGAAAGCTGAGGAAAAGCTATAACTAATACTTCAGAGTAGAAATAAGAATCACAGTGGGCCTTAGAACAGTATATATAACATACAAACAATCATTATTCAGATAATTATCAGGGTTTTAATGTTTGTATAAAATCTCTATGAGCGTTGTGGAAGTCAAGAATCCACAATAATTAAGTCTATATATTTTTATTCAAATACATGCTTCTTTTAGTTATGTAATTTTTAAAACTTTCTCCTAATTTCCTTATAGACCTGAGTCTCATTTTGAAATATCATATAAAAGGCCTAAGTTGTGAAGTTGCCAAAGGAAGTAGAAATTCCAGTCCCAGTCATGTTATTCATATATATTCACATCTTTAATTGTATCCATTTATATTTTACTAATATTTTAAAAGTAATATTCAGAACATAATGTTACAATATCACAGTTTGCTAAGTTTTAACTATCTCTGTAGTGATGCCTTGGTTGCTAGAAGGACTGCTAAGGGTTCCCCATGCTAAATTCTTAAAAGATGCACCCGGGACAGCCAGCTGTGGTGCAGCAATCACAGGCCATGGAGTCGCACAGAAGCCTGGCTCATTCGGATACAAACTGAGAAACTAGGTATGCCCCTTGGTCTCTCTGGGTCGCAGGTGTCTCAGCTATAAAACGCTCATCATAATTTCTATCTTCTAGTATTGTTAAAAGGATTTCAATGAGATTAAGGTATGTAAGTGGCTCAACACAGCGCCAGCCCATAAAAGTACCTAAAGTAGCCATTATTAGAATAGTGATCACAATTCCGCTGGAAATGCTAAAACCCTGTGGCTCATGTCCTTCACGACACACATGGGCATACGCGCGCGCGCGCGCACGCGCGCACACACACACACACACACACACAAATGAATAAAGAAATTCAGCTAGGATAAGGATGGAAAAAGAACATCTACCTCAAGTTTAATAAGCTCCTTCTTTCTTGGAAGGAGAAGAGAAAGAGAACAAAATATTTTAGGAGACAAAGCTTTAATTTGGCTTTCAATGATTTTCTTGTTCACTGGACTCCTTTAATTCAGCTAGAATACTGAAGTCAGATACTCAAATGTGTTGTGCAAGCTGTGTCGGCACAAGGGAGCTAGCTGAGGAAGTGGACTTGAGGTGATCTGTAAGAGATGAAATTCAGCCCATGCTCCATTCGGCAACCCCTAACCCTGAAGCTGGTGGCATCTGCCCTGAGGAAGGCAGGCCTTTTCCTAATCTGTCCAAAAGATCAAAAGGTGCCCTAAGTCAAACATCATGCACTCTCCATGTCCCAAGCCTACATTTGTTTCTACTTTATATAAATATCCACTGTCGGTCAGCAGCGGTGCTTATCTATTATTACCAGCCATGTACTACATAACAATATTTTGGTCAACGATAGACAACATATGCAATGGTGTTCCCATAAGATTATAATGAAGCTGAAAAATTCCTATCACTTAGTGATGTTGTAATCATCATAACATTGTGGTTCAACTCATTATTCACGTGTTTGTGAGGATTTTTATATAAACAAACCTATCGTGCTGCCAGTCACATAAAACTATAGCACTTATGTACAGTACATAATACTTGATAATGATAATAAACGACTACATTACTGGTTTATGTATTTACTATACTATACTATACTATACATTTTTTATCATTGTTTTATAGTGTACACTTTCTTTACAGCAAAAGTTCATTGTAGAAGAGTATGCTGTGTTACACCAGCTGCAGCCTCATATGTCTCATGTTTACTATGTCTTGAATCCATCATTTTCTCTTGAGCTTGATTTACTCTCACATTGCTTTCTATAGTAACATGCTGCACAGGCTTGTAGCCTAGGAGCGAAAGGCAATACCATATAGTCTAGGTGTATAGTCAGCTATACCACATAGGTTTGTGTAAGTGCACTATATGATGTTCACACAATGATGAAATGTGCATTTCTCAGAATGTATCCCTGCCATTAAGCAGCACAGGAATGTATTTAATATCCTCTGGACAGCTTCATTGTCCTAATGGCTTTCATAGCCACTTCTTTAATATAACATTTCCATTTTCTTTGAGCCAATTTCATTATTTTATTTTCTTACAGACATATCGCAGTGTTGCTATATTTCCAGTCACCAAACCACGTGCAAAGTAACTTAACATTCAACTGAAGAATAGTATTTGTTTCTGTCTTAACTCAGCTGAGTTCGCCTTGCAGATTCCGCAGTGTTTTGCAGAGTAAGTATTTAATTCATCAAAGTGAATTTTTAAAATCCTAATTTCTATAATCTTAATACCATTTTTACAAACCCCATAGACATTGGGGCCCAATTTGAGACTGTTATTTTAACAAATGCATTTTCCTATCCTGAACATTTTCATTTTCCTGAACTCGAGCACAACTAAAAGTCCTCTGAAAATTTTCCAGTGTAAAATTTCCAGATCCTAGAGATTTTCATACATGAAGCTGGATTGTCATCGAGGGTGTTCAGTCAGTTCAGTCTGCCTAGTACTGAGGAGCTGCTAGGATATGGGACTTTCAGTGTTAAAATTGGGAAAGTCTTGGGAAAACCAGAAGGGATGGTCACCCTGCATGCTATCCTCTAGTAGGTTAGCATGGCACAGTAGAATAAATTGCTGTGAACCAAACAATAAATTCTACAAAACTCAAAGAAGAAAATTAGCTTTTTTCCATGCCCTGGACACACCCACACACCCACTCTTGACCTGTCACTTGCTATTCTTTATACATAAGAATGTAATAAAAAACAAGTGTTTTTCTGGTGGAAGATACCTACTAATTGGTTGAGCTTGTTAATTCTGAAAACATGAGAACTAGAATTTTTCTCACCCACACTTTCAAGCTGTCAGACAAATCTTTTCTACTTGGATAAGCCAATATAAGGCATTCTTTATAGCATCATTTTGTTAAAGTAACAGAAAATAAAGGAGGAGAGGAAGAAACAAGGGTTTCATAATCACTAATACTGTAAAGACTCCCCTATATGTGCCTCTACTGACCAAAGATGAACATTTGAACATCAACAAGAATAAAACTGGCAGATAAAGTGAAACAAGCATTGGTCCTGTGTTGCCTATACAAACTATACCCCCAGGGTAACCAAATGTTTCGTAAAACATGTTTCTCTTATAGATATTCTCTGTAAAAAATGAAGAAAGAATGATAGAATTAATAGCACAATTTTTCAATCCCTACTAAAATAATGAATCTAAGCTTATGGTAACTCATCTCACAAAAAGAAAAACAACCAGAATTTTTTACTTTCTCCTGGAAGTACACAACACCATCTATGAAATATTCTTGCCAAAAATTGAAAGCCTGAATGCAATCAGATCTCTAGATCTAGCTATAAATTTACAAGAAATACAGTAGATAGACGAAAACATCAATTGACATCACGGAGAGGCAATCACCAAAATACAGACCGTGGGAAGCAACACAGGACAAAGATCAAAAAAAGAAAAAGAAAATAAAACCCATGGCAAAAGTGAGAACTGTAAAAACTTTCAGCATGAACACTGCATTCCAGCTAAGAGACTTGACCAGACTTCAACATGGCTTCTAGCAGCCTAAAGTCTAGTTCTTGGAATGACCCAGCCCCCATTTGAGTTCTTGTCTAGAAAAACTCAGGAATACCAAGAGGATTTACTGTTTTGTTCTAGTTAACACCTGAAAATAGGCCCTGACTTCCCTTTCTTAGAGCCTTTACTAAAAAGGGTTTATAATTGTGAATCCTTTCCCAGTTCTTTTGAGATGTATATGTATCTCCTACAAACCAGAGGTGTCATTCTCAAGCATATGAAAGCCATTCCTTTGAAATGTAATTATCAGAAAGGATAAGGCCTCTGTCTCCTTGTCTCAGTGGGAGGATAAAAACCCTCACTTCAGTAAGTGTCCCTTAGCAGACAAAACCAGTCTAATATCATTTACACTGACCAACCGCTTTGTCATTTTCCACTTGAGTCTCCACTCTCTCTCCTTCCCTTCCTCATTCTCCCTTTAAAACGCCCAGTAATCTTTGCACAAATTGGAATGGAGTCCCCTACCATAAGTAGTTAACTGAATAAAATCTGTTTCACATCTTTAACTAATGTCTGCCTGTGGTTGCCTTCGACAAAAAAAAAAAAAAAAAAAAAAAAAAAAAAAAAAAGTTTGGGAAGGGAGAACCTATGGAATAATAATGACTTTAAAGGCATATCAACCAATCTCAATGTATAGACATTATTTGCATTCTCCTAGAACAAATGAAAAAATATGAAAAAAGGGGAAATGTAATAACTAATTAGCTATTTGATATTAAGAATTAGTGTTCTTTTAAATATGATAGTGCTATTATAGTTGTTTAAAAGAAGAGTCCTTCTATTTTAATGTCCTATTGACATATGAATACCTGAAATGATATGATGTCTGGGATTTGCTTCCAAAAAATTTGAAGGTGAAGGAGCTGATAATTGTTGAAGGTGAAAGATGGGTACAAGAGGGTTCATTAACCTGTTTTATCTAACTTTGTACATGTTTGGAATTTTCCACAGTATATAGCTTTTTTAAAAAATAGAAGTCATTTGACAAGACTATTATATATATTATATTAAAAATTCTCCAAATTCAACAAGAAAAAAATTTAAGAAAACAAGCAATCTACTTACAAAATGAGCAATGAAATGACATTACACTATAAAAAAAATATATATATATGGATAGTCAATAAGCACATGAAAAGATGTTCAATGTCACTAGCCATTAGGAAAATTAAAATAAGATAACAACAAGATAACACTGATGTTACTACTTAACTATTAGAACAGCTAAAATAAAAAAATAGTGACAATACCAAATGCTGGGAATGATCTAGAGAAACTGGATGTCTCTACCATTGCCAGAAGGAATATGAAGTAGTAAAGGGAGTCTGGAAAATTGTTTGGCACTTTCTTAAAAATATAAACATACACTTACCTTATGATCCAGCAACTGTACTCTTGGTTATTTATCACAGAGAAGTGAAAATTTATGTCTGCACAAAACCTGTACATGAATAGGAGCTTACTTGTAATAGCCCAAAATTGGAAAAAAAATCACTCTGCAATAAAAAAGAATAAAAGCGAGACACACACTAACCCGAAGGATGTCAAAGACTATGCTAAAAATAAAAAAGTCAATCGCAAAAGGCCACATACTGTATGATTCCATTAATATAATATTCCCAAGCATCAAAATTACAGATATGGAAAACAGATTAGTGGTTGCCCAGGTTTAGGGTTGGTGACAGGGTCAAGGGTAGGTGTAACTACAAAGAGACAGCAGAAGGGACATGTTTATATTGACAGAGTAATTCGGTATCTTGATTGTGATGATGCTTATATGAATCTACAGGTATGATTAGAACTATATACCCACATAGTACCAATGTTGATTTCCTGGGTTTGATATTGTACTATAGCTATATGTACAGTGGAATCTTTGGGGATCACTGGGTGAAGGGTAAAAAGGACCTCTTTATGCTATCTTTGTATCTTCCATGAATCTCTGTATTTTAAAACAAAAAGTGTGTTTTTTTAATTTTAAATCAAGCTAATCTAATTCTAAAGCCCATGACTCTCCCTGTGCCGTGCTACCTCATCACTGAAGAACATTAAGCTCAATGCATGAACAGGTGTTGAAACTCATATTCAACATCTGCAGTTACCTTATTTTGAAAAACATCTTAGTATAGGCTGGATTTGGTTACTGTTGTCAGCAACCGAATTATCAGAACTCCTGGCTTCCTCCTTTGAATATACTAAGTTTGGGATTCGAGTGTCCAGGGGGTTTCAAATTGCAGATGATTTACAACTGAAATCAGTGGAAACTTCGACTTATAAGAAACAAAGTCAAAATTTATTTATATCACTCTCCCCCCGCAAAAAAAAAAAGCATCCAGAAACTTAATATAAGATTCATCCCAAATAGAAGAGAGATGTATATAACTGAGATAAACATTATTATTCTAAACCAGAAAGAAGTAATTTAAAGAAAACCTTCAAACATCTGAATCTAAATTATATTCATCGAAACTCCACATAAACTTCAACAGCTAAAAATGTCTATATATAATCATGACTTCTTTTGCCAAGTCATTTCTGAAAAGTGCTGCTAAATGTAATTGTATGATTTTCTCTTTCAGACAATTCAAAAGTTCATTCAAAAGTTCATTGAAAGCAGAAAGTCCAACAAAAGAAGAGAAATAAAAAGAATTTAACATAACTCTATGAAGCAAAGCTTATAAACAGCCTTTCTTAATAATTAAAATGTTGAGATGTTTTCATTAATAGGATAGCTTACGGGTAAACTAAAAATAATTTACTTCTTATCACTTTGCATAGGGAGAAAAAACAATATTGGTGGGACAGAGTATTTTTATTCTTTTTTCTGGTTAAAATCTGAGATTTCTGTAGAAGTTTTATTGATATTGACTACCTAGAGGGGAAAAAAGGCTAAAAAGAAAATTTGAACCTTGAATGTTTATAAACTCCTAAGCTTGAGCAAAACAGTAAATAATTTCAGGCAGATTTTCTAATATCAGAGAAAACATAAGTAGTTCATCTCATTTGACAATACATATCACATCCAAAGATGATAATTATAACAATAATTTCAGACAGATTTTCTAATATCAGAGAAAATATAAGTAGTTCATCTCATTTGACAATATATATCACATCCAAAGATAATTATAACAACAAAAAGATGGCTTTCTCTTTCTTTTTAATTCTAAATTAGTTCTAAATTGCTTTGAACAAATTTACATCTGATTCATTTCCTAATGTTAAGAAATACCAGAACTAGGATCATTGGGAAATGTTTCTCTTGTTTATTTTTTTGACTCTCTTTCTTACTCTTTTGAAGATATATTGGATCAGACCTTGGTGTGAATGGGATGGGTATGAGATCTCCAGTTTTACAGTCAAATAGACCTGGATTCAAAGATCGACTGTGCTACTTCCTGGCTATGAGCCGTAACTTGTAGTGAGGATAAAACAAGAAAATATAGCACAAGGCCTAGAGACAGACACACACACACACACACACACATACACACACACACACACACACACACACACACACACACACACACAGAGTTGGCTATCGTTATTGTTTTCCAACATTCTTATTACAAATAACTGGGTATAGTGAACAGAAACAATTTTTCCAACTCAACACTTACACTGAAAATGTGCTAACAAGTCCCTTGTTGTTCAGATATGCCATAATATTTTTAATAAAACTCCAAGAAATTTTCTTTTCTGTTACAAATGGTGCTTTCTATTGCCAATCTAAAATACTACTTTTCAAAGAATAATTGGGCATAGGATGACAAGGTCATATCTTTCCAACATACATTTTTATTTTTACATCTAAAATGAATTCACAGACATTATAAATTAACTTTAGTTCAACTCTAAGAAAAGACTTTTCTAACTAGGTATCAAGTATATCATTCTGCAGCCGCAAAATAAATCAACTAGTACCATATTGTTGGCACAAAGGTTCAGAAAACAAATTCCCAGGCATAGTACAAAATAGTCCACATTCCAGAATTTAAAAACGCCCTATTTATTTTTATGTATTTTTCATGTGCTTCTCTGTTCAAGTGCAATGGTGCAGTATTCCTTGTTTCCAAAATGGTTTTGAAAAGAAAAAACTTTCCAGGAAGGCATATAATTACAAATAAACTAATATTAAATGTAATACATGAAGATTTTTGTGCCTAAAGATTGATTTTTGCTTTGCTATTTAAATTAACATTAACTTTTTTGAAAAAGACAAAAAGTAAAGGAATAAAATCCCATTCTATAATACCTCTGTTTCTAAAATTTTTTTGTACACCAGACCACTGATTTTAAAAAGAGCAAATTACTCTTTTAAAGAGCATAACTGTCAACCAGAAAAGACAGAGGCAATATAGCAAGTAATATTACTGAAAAGCTTAATAAATGAGTATAATTATTTATTGAAAATTGTTTTTAAGTGTTCTGCTATATATTCTGACAAAATTGATAGGGAGCCATAATATCAAGGTTAAATCAAACAAATTTAATCTTTCTAAATGGGTTCCCTCCTTTACAAGCAATGTAGGCTAGGGTACCTATGGAAGGAGAACAAACTACTCATTCACCTGTTTACTCTGGTCTAAAACTGTAGGCTATTATGTAGTAGGATTATTTTTTGAAGAAAAAAAAAAGTGAGCCTGAGATGTTCACTTTTCTTGGCTCTAAAAACTCCATTATTATCCATTCACCAGTCAACAGCTATTGAATTTTTACTAAACTCAATCCAGTATCTGCTCAAGTCACTAAACTAAAACTTCTAAGGTCACCAAATAATCAAATACGTTAACCCACATTTAGTCTTTATCTTACAGGATATGTGACATTGGTTATCAAATCTTTCTTGGAAATCTTTACTCCTTTGGATTCATTGAAAATCTTCATCTCTAGTTCCCTTTAAATATTTCTCCATCCTTTCTGAAGCCCTCTGTGGCTTTCCTTCTTCCACCCACCCCTAATATGCTATTTTTCATTAACATATTTTATTTTCATATTAAACACTATCGATAAATGATCTCATTCAGTTTCAGGATTCTAATTTTGATTCTTCTGTATTTATCACTCAAAATATCCATTCCAGCTATGGCAACCTCATCTTTATATAAATTACTGAACTTTTGTTTGTCTTATTGCTGTATCTCACGAAATAAATAGATATTTTCACCAAATTTGGAGAGTTTATGTGAATAAGGCCAGATTTTAAATATGGATTATAGTATATTTTAATATATGTTAGTCTATTTTGTTATAAATAAATAAATGGAGAAGGGAAAGATCTTTGTAACAGTTGAAAGCCAAGAAATAAATATGCAAGGAATAACAGAAGTAGAAAATCACCATTAAGCAACCATAACAACAGTTAAGTACATCAAGCAAGAAAACATTAGTGGGTTCTAAAACTAGTGGGTAGAAGCATATGTACAGTCTTAGAATTTGTCCCCACAATATATTTATTAACTACAAAAGAAGAAAAGGTAGGGAAACCTGGTAGATACCACCATAATTAAATGATCATAGTCAACATCATCAGTAATGGTGACAAATTGATACCACATGACTCTTGATAAAATGTGCTGAAAAAGACACAACATCATTCATGTTGTAGTCCTGCCAAAAATACATAACCTGATTTGCTCATGACAAAATATCAGACAAACTCAAACTAAGGAACATTTTTATAGAATAACTGGTATTGCACTTATAAAACGTCTCAATGTCAAGAGAAAGACTGATGAACTGTTCTTCTATATTAAAGGAGGCTAATCAACATGGCAAGCAACTGCAACACATGATCTGAAATTTCTTTTGCGATAAAGGACATTCTTAGGACAATTAATAAGACTTGAATTATGTCTGTAAACAGAGAATAGTATTGCTTTAACATTAATTTATTGATTTTGGTCAGTGTATTGTGGTTATGGAAAAGAATGCCCTTATACTTTAGTCATCTAGGGCTGCTATAACAAAACACCAAAGACTGGGTGGCTTAAAAAAATAGAAATTTATTTTATCACATTTCTAGAGGCTAGAAGTCCAAGATCAAAGTGCCAGCAGGGTTGGTGTCTGGTGAGGCCTCATTTCCTGGTTTGCAGGCAGCTGCCTTCTCACTGCGTCCTCACATGGCCTTTTCTCTGTGCACTCGGAGAGAGAACAAGCTCTCTGGTGGCTCTTCCTATTTTTACAAGGATATCAGTCCTTTGAGATTAAGGTCCCTTCCTTATGACCTCATTTAGCCTTAATTAACTCCTTAAAGGCCTTATCTCCAAATATTATCACATTAGGGGTTAGGACTTCAACATATGAATTGGTTGGGGGAGCAGAAGGAGAGAGAAACAATGCAGTTCATAACATCTTGCTTTCAAGAAAGATAAACGTCTAAGGAGAAAAGGGTATATTGTCTTCAAATAACTTTCCACTGGCTCAGGAAAAAACTAGATGATGATAGACAGACAGATGGTAGGTAGGTAGGCAGGTAGGTAGGTAGATAGATGATAGATGATAGATAGATAGATAGATAGATAGATAGATAGATAGATAGATAGATAGATAATAGATAGATAGATGATAGATAGATATAGATAGATAGATAGATGATGATAATAGATAAATAGATAGATAGATAGATAGATAGATAGATAGATAGATAGATAGATAGATAGATAGATAGATAGATGATAGATAGACAGACAGATATAGAGGTAGATATAAAGTGATAAAGCAAATGTGGTAAAATATTAACATTTATTTGAGGAACGTGGACAAAGTATACATGGAATACTACTCTTGAATATTTGAAGTCTATCAAAATAAAACATTTCAAAATCTCAGTTATAAAGCATACACACAATTCACTTTGGGATTTTTTCAGAGAAACTGGGGAATAAGAGAACACTGCCAACTAACATACGCCGGGAACAAAGAACATAAAATGTCAAATATGAGCCCCTAGTCAAATGTTAACAGTCGGGGTACTCAAAGATTACAGGTGTTTATTTGTGATGGTGCTGCTTGCCACTTGGACAACTCATGTCATGGGTTCCATAGTACACAGCAGCACGGACTGAATTATTTAAGAATGGTTAACGGTTTTTCTAAGCACTTCAGGGTAGAACAGTAAATTTATAAAGTTTTCAAATTCGTTTCCTCCTCTCTGTATAAACGTCTCACAGACGAGATAATGACTTATACCTTATTTCTCAAATTAAAATAGAACAACTATTTTATGAGAAGTTCCATATGACACTCTTGAAACTCCCTCTGCCTTTCTGATTCTACCAAGAACCTTGGATGTTAGGCAACCCAAAAATGGGGTCACCAGGCATCTATTTCTTGCTAGGGAAGAGTCTGGCAATATGCCAGTTCCTAGTGCTATCTCTGCCACTCTGGGGGCAGCGGGGTGAGATATAGGTCCTCAATCAGACCAGCCCGGTCTCAAGTATTCATGTCTCTACCCACGCAGTGTGGTCTCTCAGAGTCAGGAAGCTCCAAGTCTGCGCTTTCACAAAGCCTCCTAATGCCCCAATATGTGATACAGCAGCTACCTGTTAGTGCCTTCTATGTATTATGTCTTTTATTACTTACTCATAACAGCCCTTTGAGGTTATGACTGCCCCCATTTCATAGATGAGAACACTAAAACTCAAACACTTGGCTGAACTGTTAAGTAAAAAACCAGGAAAATAATAGTTCTATTTTACGACAAAAGTCTGCCTTTCTCTCCAGTATCTATTCTCTCCATTTTCTTAGAAACAGATGCACAATTTTTATCTGGATTCATTGCTGATCAACTAAAAGATAACATTTCTCAACCTTTCTATGACTACATGTGGCACGTGACCAATGAGACATAGGCAAAAATATCAAGTGGGCAAACTAAGAAATTGCAAAGAGTGAAGAACCTTATTTTTGTCCTACCTTTGTCCTGTCTCCTTGAACTTGGATATAATGGCCAAAGTACTAACAACTATCTTTGACTATAAAAGTGAGGGCCATAACCTAGGGGTGGAAGAACAAGGAACTAGAAAAAAATTTGGCAAAACAAAGAGAATTAAACAAGTTTGTGAAGTTATCAGACCAATTAATTTAAATAGAGAAAAATAAGCTACCATCTTGCTTAATCCAGGTTTTTTTGTTTTGTTTTGTTTTGTTTTATATATATATAGTAACCAAGCTTCTACCAAGTGTATATTTTTTATAGTAAAATACATATGACGTGGCTGGTTCTGGACTCTGAACTTTATCTCTACTCTCCAACTTTTAAAAAAAATTTTAATTAGTTTCAAGTGTACAATACATTGGTTAGACATCTATATGTTAGTAAAATGATCCCCCCAGTTGCTCCCTCCCTCCCCTAACCCTCCACCTAGTCAATGTATTAATGCTAATTACATTCCCTATGCTGTGCTCTCCATCCCTGTGACCATCCATCAGCTACTAATTTGTACTTCTTTAATCCTTCGCTCCATTCTTCCAGCCCCCTAAACACCCCTCCCCTCTGCCGTCACCAAATTGTCCACTATATTCGTGAGTTTGTTTTTGATTGGTTTATTTTTATTCCTTAAATTCCTCATATAAGTGAAATCATATAGTGTTTATCTTTCTCTGTCTGACTTAAATACCTTCTAGGTTCATCAAAGCAATATCTTTTCCACTCCCTTCCTTTTCATATGTAGAGGTCTTGTTTTCTTATCCTTAATTCTTTTCCATTTAAGGTACTTATTGATAGGAATGTAGTTGTTACCATTCTTTATTCCTGTTTTTGATACCTGTTTTTTCTTCTTAAAGAAGTCCCTCCAACATTTCCTGTAATTCTGGCTTGATGGTGATAAATTCCTTTAGTTTATTTTTGTCTGGGAAGCTCTTTATTTGTCCAACTCTAAATGATAGCTTTGCTAGATAAATTATTCTTGGTTGTATATCCTGGGTCTTCATCCTGTAGAATCTTTTTTGCCAAGCCCTTGTGTCCTGCATAGTTACTTTTGAGAAATCAGCTGCCAGCCGTATGGGTATTCCCTTATATGTAATTATTTCTTTTTCTCTTGCTGATTTTAATATTCTTTCTTCATATTTAATCTTTGGCATTTTAATTATGATGTGGTATGGGCCTCCTTGGATCCCTGATTTTTGGAATTCTCTGAGCTTCCTGGGGTTTTATGTCCATTTCCTTCACCAGGGTAGGAAGGTTTTCCATCATTATTTCTTCAAACAGCTGTTCGACATCTTGATTTTCTTCTTTTATGCCGATCAGATGAATATTTGGAGCCTTAATAGTGTCCCATATCCTCCTTAAATTATTTTTATAGTCTCGGCATCTTTTTTTTTTTGCCATTCTGTTTGAGTGTCCTAATTGGCTGGCCCGTCCTCTAGATATGGCATAGGATCCTCTTCTTTATTCACTTTGTTTATTTCTTTGTTTATTCCATTTAATATACTTCTCATCTCAGATAATGTGTTCTTCATGTCAGACTGGTTCCCTTTCATAATTTCTACTTCCATTTCTATGATTTTATCTCTTTGTTGAAGTTCTCACTAAATTTATCTACACTTCCCAAAAGTTCATTGAGCATCTTTCTAATTAGTGTTTTGAACTCCGTACCTATTAGATTACTTGACTCCATTATATCTGGATCTCTGTTCCGTTCTGTCATATGGTTTCTGCTTCTTTGTCTTTCCATTTTGGCTGCCTTTCAATGTCTATTTCTATGTAAGAAGCAAAGCTCCTAAGTTTCCTGGTCTTATTAGTGTAGATTTATGAAGTAGGTGTCCAGTGGCACAGTCCTGAGAGGTATTCAGCTGCAGGGCAAATTTATCCCAAGCCTCTACCCCGCCGGGGCCACCTGTTAAGATTCAGCAAGCAATCCACAGATGATGTGCTTATAGCTGCCTCAAAAGATCACATCAGAAACCGAGGTCAGCTGCCTCCAGTGTGAGTCTAGGCGCTGCTCAGCAAGGAGCATCTGACTCGCTGAGGATACACCGGGATGTGGCTTGGGTGGGGCTGCGAGTTGGGGGAGGAGGGGTTTCAGGGAATCCTCTGGGCCATGCAACCTGTTATCCAGTTTGATGACATCACAGCTATGGCCATGCTGTGTCTGTGCACTGGTAGTGGGGAGGGCTCAACAGGGAACAATGGATACTGCTGGCGCTTCTATACCGAGTAAGTCTCGCTTTGGCCCTCACTCCAAAAATGCCTCCCTGCAAGTCTCTGGTGCCCCCTGTGCACAGCCAAATGGGCACTGGTGCTCAGAGCGAGCAGGTCTGTCACCATAAAAATTCGCTCATGGACGCAGCCCCTTTAAGAGGTTTCTGCCACTGCCGCAGCCTCTGTCTCACTCAGCCGCATAGGACCAAGCAGACCCGTGTCCTTACCCCATTCTACCTTCTGCTGTTGCAAGGTACTTTCTTGGATTTCTCCGTAGTTGTATGGCTTGTTCATCTAGATCCCAGGTGATTTTTCCTTGCTGCTGCTCCTTGTTTCTGTCACAACTTTGATTTGGCCGCCAGAGGGATGAACAGAGCCTCTACCATCTATGCCATTTTTTTCTCTCTCTACTCTAACTTTTATAATTTTTATAAGGGACATAGATGAGATGACTGAGGCACAGATTTTTAATATTTCCCTGAATATTTAGAACTTAAATTTATAATGCAAGTCTAGATGTTTTTTAAATCAATAATAATTACCTTCCAGGATTGCTATGATGAATGAGTAAATAAATATGCCCCATTCTGTGTTCCTATAATTTGTCCTCTGTAAAGGAACTTTCTTCTGGAAGCCACCCATTCACCAATGACTTGCTCAATTGTCAGAGTAAGGGGAATTACCCTGCTTGGATCTTCACATCTCTATTGCATGGTAACAACTGTGTGTTCTTGAAAATGCTTTGATTATATGGGGCAGATCACTGCATATTAAACCAAATCTTTTACCTGAATAGACTACATCCCCCAGCAGCCATATCTATATTTACATATATCAGTGCTGGCCCTGTTTGATAATCCAATAGATAATGGAATAGATATCTTCTGAAACCAATTCCTCCCATAAGACAATTTGCCAAAATGACTTTCAATGCAAATTGACTCATCTCATAGCTTCTTAGATATTTTTTTTTTTTTTTTTTTTGTAATAGGTGGTAAAGGGCTCCTCTGGTATATTTAATTTATGAAGAGAGTAATGGGATCAAGAGTAAGGAACTGCGGCCACATATCTTCAGTGAATTTTGTTTTAAACATATTGTTTTTCTTATGAGATGAGATGAAAGGGGCACTCTCTGTTTGCATTCCAAAATGAATGAGCTGTTACCTCCTCCAAGCACTAGGCAATATATGAGATATCAGGAATAGTCCCCATCTATTATAATCTTCTATTAGAAAGTCCATATTGGTCAGCACCAGCATCTTATATATGAGGTATGACAGGCAAAAGTAATGAGATCAGTTTTAGCTGTGACTGTTCATAAAACTGACACAGAATCTTGATGAAAATTCAAAATAAAACTGAGGAACAAAATGGATAAAATAAGTTTAGAGCCAAGATCATTTCAAAATATAACACCTATTTCTGCCATGTATATATAAGCTCTGGTCTATTTATTAAAACCTCTAGTTATAGAAATCAATAAATGTACCTTAAGCCATCAAAAAAAAAACTTGTCTTAGTATTTGGCTGCATTACATATACAATGTTAATCTAGTGATTGGGGAAAGTGCAGGTTCTTCCAGATGGGAGGAGTATGTGTTTTCTTATTCTTTGAGTTTTTCAAGAAAGTCAAATGTGTATATTTTATTTTACTACATTTGGGAAAATCATTATGCTATTCCTTGAGCCAGAATCAAATAATTGGCTTAAGATGAAAACTTGGGTTTGGATTCTTTACCATGACTATTCAACTGACCATCACCAAAGACAAAACTGAGAAAGTAAGTCTCAATCATTCAGGTATTTGCATTCACAGAGGAAATATCTCAGAGGGTTTCGCAGGGCATTATGATTATGTATTATGTGTTACTGCATGAGCCCAAGAGTACAAAAAATAAACCTACTTCCGCAAAATGCTATACTTGTGTCTATGATGAAGAAGGCAGAGGCAGAAAAGGCACAAGAGTAAGTGGGCTGCAGAGATTAAAGCATGTCAGTACAAAGAAAAGACATGAAATTCAGGATTATTCAGACTCAACGCTATGAAGCTCAGATGGACACTGGTGACCATAAAAGGCCTGATGCTGTGTCCAGAAGATGTCAAGTCACCAAAGGAAATGGCATAACACAAGAACTTAATAAATCAAAGAAGAAGCTATGAATAGATAAGAATATGCTCTTTTTGCAGAGATAAGTGTAATGGGTAATAACTCAAAAGTACTCTCAGTTCATGTGTACATTTTGATCTAAATGAATGACCTCAGTATATACTTTGATTACTCTTCACAGAGAATATTCACATTGTTACCGGCGGTCTTAATGTGCTCTTGTCTTTTTTGTCTTCAGTGACATCATTACAATATGATTTGGCTTTCTAAACAACGTATTTTTTTCTTTTTAAAAAGCTCTTCCTTCTCCTCTCTGTCCCATAATTATGCATCTACTTTATTCTTATCTTTCCCTCAGCATGTTCTTTGTTTCATTTTTCTCCTCAATTCCTCTTATAATCTTTTTCTCTTCCTCTTGTGTGTTCTATGCCATTCTTGGTTACAAAAATAATACAAAATTGAGTCTGAAAGACCAATGTCAGGAGTCAAGATACAAAGTTCACCTGAATCGCCTCAAAGGTCCCAGTCAACATCGTTAGTCTTTAGTCAAAGTGAAATACCACTTTGCACCCCCTAGGATGGCCATAATTAAAAGATAGTAAGGAATATTGGTGAAGAGGTGGACTAACTGGCACCT
Organism: Pteropus medius; assembly: GCF_902729225.1. Taxonomy (NCBI): domain Eukaryota; kingdom Metazoa; phylum Chordata; class Mammalia; order Chiroptera; family Pteropodidae; genus Pteropus; species Pteropus medius. The sequence goes on along the minus strand of NW_024349519.1, from coordinate 11,129,756 downwards.
GCACACATTATTGATGGGAAGTGTAAAACTGGCACAGTCAGTGTGGAAACAGTTTTACAAAAATAAAAACATAAACTTACTATATAACCCAGCAATTTCCCTCTTAGGTATTTATCTACTTCTCTAAAAAAATGAAAACAAATGTCCATACAAATATTTGTATGCAAATGTACATAGCAGGATTATTCATAATGGCCCAAAATGAAACCATCCAAATATTCACTAACAGGTGAATAGATAAACACAACACAATTGAATACTATTTGGCAATAAAATTAAATGAAATTATGATATATGCTATTACATAGGTAAACTCCAAAAACTATCCTGAGTTAAACAAGTCCAATACAAAAGATTACTTATTTTATAATTGCATTTAGATGAAATGTCTAGAAAGGGTGAATCTACAAGGAGAGAAAGCAGATGAGTGGTTGCCTAGGGCTGGGATTGGGGGCGAGAATTTATTGCAAATAAACACGATAGGTCTTTTGGGGGTGGAGGGATGTTCTAAAACTGGATTGTAGTGATGTTTGCACAACTATAAATTTATTTAAAAGCATTGTACTGTGTGCTTAAAATGGGGTAAACTTTATAGTATGTAAATTTTACCTCAATAAAGCTTTAAAAATACTCTGACTATATCATTTTTACATAGTAGTGATAAATATTAGTATGACAAGTATCTATTTAGTAGATTCCATTGTAAAACTAGAGATATATATTCATGAAAGAAAAATCTGACAGCCTGGGTTGAAAATACCAAGGCAGCATCATGGCATGTTAGATGTTATACTTTAGTTTTCTTAGTATTTACGGAACCGACTGAAATATCCCCTTCTTTTATACACTCAAGCTTAAAATTCATCAAATTCAAGCCTTTAGGTTATTGCTTTAATTCTTTCCGATATTACAGTCATGCTCTACATATCATTTCAGTCAACGACAGACAGCATATATGATGGTGGTCCCATAAGATTATAACAGAGCCAAAAAGTTCCTAATGTCCAGTGATATCATAGCTGTCATAGTGTTGTAGCAAAAGGCATTTTTCACCTACTGGTGGGGACGCTGGTGTAAACAAACCTACTGTCGTGCCAGTCATACAAAAATATAGCAGATACGATTATATAAGGTACATAATAGTTGATAATAAATGACTATGTTACTGGTTTATGTATTTGCTAAATTGTACTTTTTATCATTATTTTAGAGTGTACTCCTTCTACTTATTTAAATGAAAAAGTTTGCTGTAAAATAGTATACTGTGTTACATCGGCAATAGCCTCAAACATCTGTTTACCAAGACTCTTGACTGCATAATTTTTTCTCGTGCTTGATTTAATCCCATGGTGCTTTGTACAGTAACATGCTGTACAGGCTTGTAGCCTCAGAGCAGTACGCCGTTAGATACAGCCTAGGTGTGCAGTGAGCTAGACCATCAAGGTTTGTGGAAATGCTCTATGATTACTTAATAACGCATTTCTCAGAACTTATTGCTGTTGTTAAGCAGTGCATGACTGTATTAATAGGGGTATTAAATAGATGTGTTAAAATAATGTATTAAAATTAATCTATTTTACAAAACTACTTTCATTTATAAACCAAGCATTGCTTGCAACTGACCTGACATTTTTCAGAAAAATGTCTGTATTTTTTCCATGTTGCCATTGTTTACATACATTTACATACCTTTGTAATAAACCTTTGCACATTGTACTGTAAAGTTCCACCCCATATCTGACTCACTATATTTGTATAAGCTTCTTGCAGGCAGAAGTGCTATCCTCAATGACTTGCATCACAGCTAACTTATAATACTCAATGGATTTTGGCTAAACACTATATGCATTAGTTTACTGTGGCTGCCATAACAAATAACCACAAATTTGCTGGTGCAAAATCACAGAAATTTATTCCTTCATATTTCTGGAGCCCAAAGGCCTGAAATCAAGCTGATGGCAGGGCCACATTCCCTCTGGAGACTCTTGGAGAGAATTCTTCCTGTATCTTCTGGCTTCTGGGGGCTAGGAACATCTCTTGCCTTCCTTGGTTTGTGACTACATCATGCCATGCTCTGTCATTCCAATCTCATGTCACCTTTTCCTCATCTGTCTCTTACAAGGACACTCCTCATTGAATTTGAGAACTACCCGAGTAATCCAGGATGATTTCACTTCCAAATCCTTAACTCAGTTTTATCTGCAAAAATCCTTTTTTGCAAATAAAGTCATATTCACAGGTTCCAGAGATTTGAACAAGAACATATTTTTTGGAGAATCACCATCAAACTCACCACACTATATACTGTAAAAATTAATTTTAAAATATTTTAAAGAGTTTGACAATACCCACATTAAAATAAAGCAGCTTTGCCTCCCTACAGATTTGCTTTTGTCTGGGAAAATAGTTTCTTTTCTTTACCTATGTCTTCAACCTAAATTCTGGGAGTAGATTTTGTGATGTGGTTGACTATGGTCCAAAGGGAAAATAGAAAGCAACCTTTTCCATCTTTAAATAAACATAATTCACCGAAGTATGAGTCAGCTGCATATTATTCCCCTAGGCTTTTAAATTTTTCCAAAATTTTCTTTTTGATTATAGCAGTTATTTTCCATGGTCTCTATAACTTCCCAATGGTGTTTTTCCATAAGAGGCATATTTGAATAAGTCTTGAACTGGAATAAAGTATTTTAACTAACTATGAAACAACATAAAAAGAAATTTTGCTCTTTATCTATACATTTTATCACAGCCTTCAGTATTAGAAGCACTATTATCTCCATTTTTTACATATGTATTAGTTTGTGTTTGGAAAAAGGATGTGACCAGTCACACACATCTAGAGCTCAGCCACTGCAGTTTACGAGTACAGAGTTCTACTGCTTTAATGGAGAAGAAGAGAAAAAATGAAAGAATAATGTATTACTAAATGTTTTAAAAATGAGGATAAATGGAAATGGCCAACAGCTTTTTAAGTCTCACTTTTGGATGTGACTAGAACTCGAAGAGTCAACTCCAACTACTCTACCTTTGAAATAGGAAATTTTACCAATATCATAATACATTTATATAATTTTTCAACTAAACTTTTAAAACTAAACAGAATCTCAAAAGAAAATTAAAAGAAAACTTTCAGTCTGCAAAGATTTGAGGCAAGTCCATTAATATCAATACTATTCCTTTCTCCCCCAATTATTATACACTGTGTAACTACTTGCAGATGATACTAAATCTTCCTACAATACAGTTTGCAAAAAAATTAAATGAAAAAGTGATAGATATTAAATTTCTTTTAGAGTTTCTGCTTCATTTTTTTTAAAGGTGAGCCTGTGGCCTCTTCACAAATGCACGATTCAAATATTGTAACATACATTAGATGGAAGATTTAAATAACCTAATAATTAATTTAATTAACCTAAGAATCAGTGTTAAAGCCTACAATTTTTGACAACCATGAATGTCTACAGAAGTATACTTTTAGTTTTTTTAGAAATCATCTTCATTCACTGTCAAAATTAGAACTATAAGTTGAACAATGAATAGAAGACTTTACGAAACTATTTAACAATTTACTCCCAGAACCCTGAGCAATGCCTGTCATGTGGTTGGTTTTCATCATGTATTTGTCAAATGAATGAAGGAAGAAATGAAAGAAACCAAGAACGCAGTCATGTAGCCCTAAGTCTGAGTATAGGTTCCACTACCTGCTATATGCTGGTCGAATTCTATGTCTTCCCCCAGTGACTTAGCATTTGGCACAGCACCTGACTGGATAGGTCTTTTCCCCTTATATAAGCATGTGTGTCTTGCCTCCCTGGGTTCTATTGCAAGAATTATTCTTATAATTCCATTCTTTCTTTACACTGCCAGTGTCCACCATGGCATGCTCTCAAAACTCAGAAAGTGTCTAAGGATGATGATGATGGGGGACAGCAAAGCCTCCTCTAATATTTAAGGGGAACAGTGTCTAAAGTAACTATCTTGCAAATAATATAACATATGTGTCCTCTTTGAGCTCATGTTTCTTAAGTTATAGAAGAATTTCATAGAACACCAGGAAGAAACTTTGTTCTTCAGCTGCTCAAGAGACTCACTTGATTAACCAACCGCTCCCCCCACCGCAAAAAGTCATACTTCCACACCTACACTCTTGCCTGAAACACGGACTTCTGATATTAACTTGTTCAGTATATCATCAAATCCAAATCAATAACTCATGGTCTTGTTAGAGTATGAACAAATCTTGTTCTGAAAATCTGAGTATCTCTGTTACTCATCCTTGAAGCCCAACTCCTATCTGTAAAGTCAAGAGGGAAATGGGGAAGGAGAGAGTTAAAAAATCTCATCACTGGAATCACCCTACCCTCTCCAGCTGTGAACAATTAGGCTTGTCAGCGCTCCCTCCAGGAAACTCCTGCTGCTTTATTAGGAAGAATGGGAAACAGAATTTTGACTTTTTGATAGGTGGGGTTATAAATCTGCTATCAAGACTGAGAGGGGATCAGCTGGGTTTATGTGCACAAGTTGAATCTTTAATTATGGACCCCACAAGATGTTCAAATTAGGAATGCCCTATTGTGTTTAAAACAGAAGTGAGAGGAGATGGAGAAACTAGGTTGGTGACTAAGGAAACTTTCTTTTAATGGAATTATACAGAAGGCAGGTGACAGCTGTGCAGAGCAAGGTCTCTGAATATCCATGGTGTGTCAACGTGCAAGTATTTGTTCAAACACAATTCTGTCTTTTTTATGACTAGTCATGATTTTAAGACTTTCTCTGAATTTCAAATCTAGTTTCTAAATAATATTTGCCATAAAAATGAGTAATCCAGCTCTGAGAAAACAGAAGAGGTGAAAGCAAGTTGAGTTTTTCAAAGGAGAAAGACATGCCAAGAACCCAGATACAATAATAGATTAATTAATAAACTTTTCCAATCTACTTCTATGAGAGTCTTCTATTTTTCTAAGATAAAGTATATTTTTTCTCATATGAGAATTGACTGTGCACCATTTTTTTNGGTCATCTGATGACAGTGATATCCAGAACACAGGAATACTATCCACTGAATAATTTGTATTTATTATCTATCTGTGTATAACAAATTAATTCAAAACCTAGCTTGATGCAATAAGCATTTATTATCTCACAGTTTCTGTGGGTCAGAAGTCTGGGTGGGCTGCAACTGGTGCCTGTGGCTTGAGGTCTCTCATGAGGTTTCAGTCAGGGTGTTGGCGGGGCTGCAGTCTATCTGATGGCTTAGATGGAGAGGATTGCTTCCAAGCTCACTCTGATGGTTGCTGGTCAAATTCAGTTCATCCCCAGCTGTCAGACTTGGTCCTCACACCCTCGCTAGCTATTCACTGGAGGCTTCCCTCATTCCCTGCCACTGGGGCACCTCTGTAAGATAGGTGGCATCTCTCAGAGCAAGCGGGCAAGAGAGTGAGAGGGACTACCCAGAGGGAGGTTGCATCTTTTGTAACCTAATCTTGGAAGTGACATCCCATCACTTCTTTTCCACAAAAGTCAGTCACTAATTCCAGCCCACACTCAGGGAGAAGGGATTACAGAAATGCATGAATACTAAGAAGCAAGGACCATTGGAACAATCTTTGAGTGTGCCTCCCACACCCTTGTTGTAAACATTCATTTAAGAATTGTTTTCACTTAAATCAGCACCAACAAAAACCATATCAAGAAGCTAAGATTCAGGGCTGGTCCTTTTTAAACAAACAAATAAACAAACAAACAGAACAAATAGCCAGTGCTCTGGAATGCACAAAGATAAATACATGGGAAGAGAAAACAATAAGGAAAACTGCCTTTTGAAAGCATAAAACAGTCATGTGAGGTGCTTAGTTTAAGATATCGACCTAGAAAATCCTCTTTCAAAAGGGAAGAATTTTCCTTTACTCGATTAAGCCCAGAAAAAGCTTGAGTTTTGTCATCAAGAGTGAGTGTGTGTGTGTGTGTGTGTGTGTGTGTGTGTTAAAACTACTTATTTCACTACCAATTTCCATGATTGGCTTAAAGATTCTTATAGCATTTTATTGTTAGCAGCATCTAACTTAGTCTGCAAATATAGTAAACTTTTCTCTTTATTGTTTTAACATAATTTTATAGAGAACCTGGCTGGTTTTATAAAAGTATCACTAATGTACATGAGATTTTGCTCGATCCCAAACTACATTTTTTGCTAGCAAAAACCACAGTGAGGCAATGAGAGCTGCAAAATTATAGGAACTTATTTTGCTGAGAAGGACTAGAAATTATTTAGTCCAGTCCCCTTGTTGTTTTATGCTCCTGGCTGTCAACCTTAAAGGTTACCTTTAGCAGAGCTTCTTTTCTTTAAACTCTCATGGTTCAGTCATTCAGAAATTTGTACAAACTCTTTGAAATCCTTTTATATTTCCTGCCACTAACAACTCTTGGGAAACATTAAATTTGAAGTTGCAATTGCTTTTTCCTAAGACTTATGACTTTACTTAGATTGAGTTATTAATATAATTTGTACCTGATACTCATAGATTTTACTAATCTCATTTAAAACCAATTTTATATTTTTAAATTTATTCTTGGTTTTAATAATACATAATATAATGCCATGACGGTTTGATGAGAAAAACTGATATGCTTTGTTAAAATATAACAGAAAATTATACCAAGTCCAGCTTTGTAGCATCAGAAACTAAAGTGGCTCAATTTCAAACTATGCACCTAGAAAGACCAATAAATAAATGAATAAATTAATTAAAGATAGAAAGTCAGAATGAAAAGGAATGAATCTCAGGGACATGGCAGATGAAGTAATTTTACAAGGATATAGCTGACCTAGGTAACTTCAACATCGCCAGCTCTTAGAGATGGTGCAACTTTGTGAGTTGGGGAAGAGGCACAGTAATAATTACTATGATGAGTGACAGAATCAAAACCCAAAGATATCTCCAAATGATATCTCCAATAAGGATAAAAGGCCATATCTAAAACACTGAATTTTAATTGGATGATCTTTATATTAACTGAATTTAATACTCTACAGCTTTATAGATAGAGGACAGAAGTGGAGGAAAATGAAGCTGAACAATAATATAAGATCTTGGGGGTAAGGGAAGGGTGATGGTGACAGTATATTCACTAGGATCTAAGATTGATCTGTCTGCCACACAAGACAAGACACTAGGCTTTGAAGAGTAGCAGAATATGGCACCTCAAAATATGTCACTTTGGCACAAGGATTATTTTGAGCTGAAGACAACCAAGGAGAAGCAAGAAAAGCTCCCTCACCTCCCCTTACTTGACTAAAAGCAGGACATAAATTTTCAAAGGTGTCCTTCCTCCCCTCTCTACTGGGAAAGATAAAAGTTAATCACTGGAGACAACTTTAGACCTGATCAGTCTGGAGAAGACATCAGAGGAATCTGCACAGCAAACTTTACTAACTTGCCTTTATTTGCCATTAGTTTCCTCCCATATGCCTACCTTCTCATAGTTTGTCACCCTTGGAAACTGAAAGCTGCTTTCCTTTGTCTTATTATTTCTCTATAAATATATTGTTCTTTGTTAAAGATGCTCTACAAGCCTCAGTTCTAAGCAACCGCTTTGAGTTTCTCATTTTCCCTTGGGTATCTCCCATGAATACATGAAGTACACATGTTAATAAACTTCCGTTTTTCTCTTGTTAATCTGTGTTTATGATAAGCATCTCAGCGAGAACTCAGAAGAGTGGAGGGAAAATTATTTCTTCTCTCCTACAGCTGAATGAATAGACATCAAATCCATAAGGAGAAAAGAGCAAATTCTACTTCTCTAGAAATAGAATTCAACTCTAGGTACCTCACTATCTTAAAATGTCAATTAATTACAGTTTATCAATCAGAATAATAAGAAATCTTAAAACTGTAGTATGTGAAGAAAAGGTAAAGAATGTGAAGGTGTTGATCTTGGAAGAGAAATGATTTAGAAGAAAAGGCTGCCTGCAAATATCAGGACTATTGGTGGAAGAAGGGTCAGATGAGTTTTCTTCGCCCCAGCGAAATGGGCAACCTCAGAAAGTAGTGAACACATAGTTGCTCAGCATTCAGAGTAGAGGCCGAATACAGATGACAGTGCCATGCTGGAGAGTGTGCTGTGGGAGGGGTCAACTCTATTACTATCAAGGGGTCTTGAAATCCCAAGAGTCTACAGTTGGTCCAGTGGTCAAGATCAGGGAACTTTTCTCTGGTCATTGGTTGCTAGGTCTAGCTTGCTCTAGAGAAACCTCAGGATATATAAGTTGATCTCAAATAATCATGTGTTGTAGTTCTTACATTACTGAAACTTCTAATCCCTAAAATTTGTCTTTTGAGGGCCAAAAAAAAAAAAAAAAGCCCGATATAAGCTACTACAAAAAGCCGCATAAAAGAAAGTTGTAATTCTCCTTACAGTTTATCTCTCAGTCCATATTCCTTGGTTCCCCTGGGGCCTGGGATATGTTTCCTGCAATTCTCCCTATGCTTCCAAGAAATAAAATCAATCTACTAAGGATGTTGGCTCAAAGAGAGGTACAGAATTGTATCACACCACACATTAAGTTAGCATAGGGCGTCCAAACAAAAATTCTACCAGCATTCAGAGAAAGATGCAATAAAGTAAACAGAAAAGCTTCGTACAGATGGTGAACTCTGACCTGGCCCCTGCAGGAAGAGAAAAGTTTATATGGGGATGGAGGTGTGCCTTTCTCAAAGGGTTAGAGCTCAAGCAGCCAGGAACATAAAAGGCAGAGACAAGAACAAAAGCAATATAATCTCCTTCACTGTTCCCTATGTATTGAGACATAAAGGAATTGCATTTTCTTTCTGCCCAACCATTCCACACTCATTTTACCTCTTTTCTAAAGTAATGAAAAGTATATCTTGACTCCCGAATGAGCCACAAGGCTAATGAGGTAGCACCATTAACATCGAGATTTAGTCTGAAATAATTACTTCTATCTACATTTTGGCTTCCTTGTTGAAATGTGGGGATGTGAAAAGGTGATTCTGAAAGTACTTCAATAGGGTTTGGAGCAGATGCTTTCATCTGGAACACTAACTCCAAGAGTCTTAAACCACTTGGGAACAGACATCTATGAAAATAATTCTTTTCGCACTGTATGGCTAAAATCAGTTTCCTGGAGTTCACTGTTAATTCTGTTGATGACCTTCTATTTGAGTATTTTTGGTAAACTTTAGTTTCTGTGCCGAGATTTCTCTTTCAATAACATCATTTTGTTAATGATGTATGTATGTATGATTGTGTCCAAAAAAACAGTTGGCATGAGGAGAGGAACAATAGAGACAATTGAAAAAAGCCAGTGGAAAAATACATTTTATTGTATGTGGAAAAGATGAAAGTTAGGGTGATAGCAGAAAAAGGCAGCAGTATTCAAACCCTGAAGAAAAGAAGCAGTTCAGCCTGCAGGCCTTGGGTCCTATGAGGACAAACAGACCTGGTGGCAACAATTATAAGGCAGAAGATTAACCAGCAACAGAATCATTGCTCTTTACTTTATAGGTATTGACAGGTGGCTTGAGAATACATTGGGGATTGTTTTGGTTTTAGAATCACGTTGTCAGGTTCTCTACATCTGCGGCCTACCCAAACCCCTGTGTGTGGTAATGCCCTTCCTTGGACCTGCTTCTGCCCCAGCAAATACCATTTTGGTCCTCATGAAGTGCCTGAGTCATGGATGTATCCTGGCAGATATATATTCTGCATTTCCTTCTAGAAAGGGGCTTTCTTAGCTACTACATACTATATTTTTCAGGCTCTTGCTTTGTACTCTCTTCATTCCTCCTCCCTGCATGCCCATCTCACACACACACACACACACACACACACACACACACACACACACACACACACACAGAGCATCTCTGCCTTCTCCACTCTCCAGCTCCAGGTATCCTGTGCTACAAGGCCGGGGCTCAAAGACCTACTATTACTCCTGGCACTTCTCTTTCTCCTTTTTGAAAACCCCTTTTCCAATGCAAATCACCAAGTGCTACTAGCCCTTCATCACTGGAGCCCTGATTTTAAGAGAGAGGTGATGGAAAGAAGACAATAGAACTAGGAAAACTCTGCAGACGTTTATGTTATCCCTGAGTTGGCCTCTGCACCAAATGGCCATTCCACCTTCTTGCTGACCCTGTTCAGCAGGCCCTGAGGTGTTCTCTCTGCACTTCTCCTTACGTCCCCCGCCAGTTTTCCCTCCACTGGCAAGCTTTCCTTGTCTACTGCATACTCCCTCTCCCTATTTTTCACCTCCCACAGCACTTAAAAACGTAAAGCTTCAGATACGGCCCACCTTCCTCCTCCACTGCACTACAAGCTCACTGAGGTTGGGCATCATGCCGTATTTTCTGTTTTTAGCTCTGCCACACACAGAACCAAGTCCAGCACTCAAATTCCTGGTGATTACTTATTCACAATATGGATAATCCTCGTTATCCATGAAATAACGCCCCCGTTAAGATAGGGGCACTCTGAAAAGACACAAAGATGATGTCTTCATTCAACAAATATTGCCCTAGATCCTTTTTACCTGCCAGACAGTCTGCCCGGTACTGTGGCATATATCAGAGACAAAACCAGACACAAGCTGACCTGTAGCTTTCAGTATCCTGTGGAAGACATCACGTGAATATATAATTGCAAAATGGGACAGCAGTTAAAATGGAAAGGCAAAGGACTGCATAATGACCGTATAATGAGACAATCTGATTTACTCTGAGAAGACATAGCCTTTGCTTCTGTACAGTCTTACATTTTAAGGATTTCATAAATAAATGAGTGAATTAATTAATACAGTTAAAGAATAAGAAATTAAAGTGAAGAAAGCTACCAAAAACAATGTAATTCATTTAATAAATAAATGAATATAAAAGGCACAGAGAAAATCTAGTTATAACAGACACTCAGAATCATAGGAACAAACAATTTGATTGGAAGTCACTTCAGAGATCACCCAAAACCACCAAAAGTGGTTCCTAACCACTGAGAAACTCTGAAAATCTGAAAATAAACCAATTTATTACAGTGGGACCCTCTAAAGGGTCCACGGAGTAAAAGCATTTTACCCACAATGCCCATTTCAGGACAGGACCACATCGCACATTTGCAAACAGCTCCAGTATACTCAGACTGGCAGGTCTTTTGGAAAGCCTGGGTTTGTGCAATACATTATGAAGACAAGATAATTTCCATGTTAGAAACACAGACAGCACAAGCCCAAACAGAAATCTGGAATTCATGTAAAAGAGCTTTAGTGCAACCTGGTGTGGTTAAAAAAAAAAAAAAAAATGTAGGCAAGTGAGTGAAAAATGAAAAAAATAAAGGAGAAAATACTCCTACATTATACACAGATAATAAAACCAAAAATTTCCTTGTCCCCCTTTTAAAAATACAAGTACATTCAAAAGAAAAACTGTGAATGAAAAACGTCACAGATTTTCAAAAGAGAGGTATAAAATTGCAAAAGAAATCAGAGAAATTCCCCACTTATTTGAGCCTGCCCATCTTTCCTCTGCCCCTCCTTCCTGTGAGGGAATTAACTGCCAGATGGTAATAGAGCTAATCACAACTGGACAACGCTTTGCCATATATACATCTGCCTTCCAAACTGTGTTTAAAATTTTTACAGTGCCTTTATATTTACATGTCTTAAAAAATGCTTTTACCTTTGTCTTATTCTTTACCGAGTAGAGATAAAGCACGCTGAAAACCCTAAAGTGCTCTCTGATTGCAGAATATGAGCCTCCCTGTCATTATAGAGAAGAGACAATCTAAAGCAGGAAGGCGAAACACCTTGAACTGCTGCTAAGAGAAGAGCTGACAAAGGGATATGATCAGCCAAAGACAGGCTGTTCTGATACTGCTGCACCTCATTACACTCACTGGTGTAATGTGTCTCTGCAGCTCTACTCAAACAAACAGCAGTTAGAGTCTATTTCTGTTTTCTCATTTGTTTCCCCCAGTTCTACTGAACAGCATTCTTTAATCAAGCAGCTGCCACACTGCTAACTGGCTTCCAGACTGAGCTACTCCAAACGCAGCCAGCACCTCCTTGCTGGGAGTCTACAGAAAATCGTTAGGCCTGTTAGGACACAGCGGATCCCTTGTAAGTCACTTGGGCTGCTCTGCTCCCTGCTGCATGTCAATTAGTCTGCGGGCTGCTCTTTCTCCACAGCCTTTGGAACCGCGTGCCTGTTTCAGGGATGTCTCGGGAACCACGTGATCGAGAAAACAAATGGTGCTGATGTCCAATGTTTGTCATCAACCTGGACTTCAAATGCCCTTGGCAAAACCCACCTGAATCCTTCCAAGATCATTTTTAGAGAAGAAAACGTAAAAGTTAAAACTTTTACAAAAGAAAGAAGAGAAAGTATTTATACAGGAACTAGTTTTTTATCTGGTGATTTGGAAAGGGAGGACATGAGGATTATTAAAATAAAATGGGTTTCCATGAGCTCAAACTGTGCATGAGCACTGTGCTTTCCTTTCCCCTTAAACGTTGACACTGTCTACATTATCCTTGAGGTTCTAATAGCAAAAGTAAAGGACAATGACCTAGGATATTGATGTCACTGGTTTAACTGAAGCTGTAATAGCAAATGGCACCCTATTTCTAACATTGCTATAATGAAGTGAGGAGGGTTGAATAGTTGCAGCAACCATGAGAGATACTCAGGGATTCAGGGTCTGGAGGCAGAACTTTAAAGAGCTGCTGGATTCTGCATGACCTTGGCCAAATGTTCAGTCACTTTACAAAGCTGTCCTGCTTCAGCCGGCTTGTGTCTGGGAGCCTTTTCAAGATAGGTCACTATTCTCCAAAGGAACATTCATTGACTTCCCCTCAGACAAATCCTACGTGGAAGAGAATCTCCCAACTAACCAGACTGCTCATTTCACCCATTCATCTTACACCAGGTGGAACCACCGACAACACTATTGTGGGGAGTGCAAGGCACTTCTATGTAAAAACTATATGTGCCATCTGAAAAAGAATTTTCCTTTTCCCAACCTATCACCTTTTCATTAAAAGTAGCTATTATCACACAATTTTCTTGTGTAAGGACTCCATTAAAAAATTACTGAAGAATCCAAAAAGTTTGAGGGTTTTATCTAAAAAAAGAGAAACCATTTGTATTATTTCATTAGAAATAACAATAAATCCATTGTCTATTAACATAATTAATTTTAAAATCTATATTTTCTAAAACCAAAAAAATAGTGAAAAGAGAATTTTTACAAATATTTTTGCAAATCTCTTTAAATATCTGCCTCAATAGAAGAAGATAGCAACTAAATTCTCATATTTCCATCTACATTTAATCTGCTGCTAAGTATTGTTTCAGTGGAAGTATGGGAAGAAAATCTGCCCTTGCTCAGATGTAGTTAGAAAAAAAGGGGGAGGATTTTAATAGATTTTCAGATAATTGTGGATATCTGTCTTTGATAATAAACCACTCAACAGGTGGCAGTTTCTTAAAGCTTAGCTGCAATGTGAAATCCACAGGTCTAAAACTCTAGACAAATCTTTTACCCATTTGTGATGGTTATTTTTATGTGTCAACTTGGCAAAGCCGCGATTTTCAATTATTTGGTCAAACTTCAGTTTAATTGCTGCTATGAGAGTATTTTTTAGGTATGCTTAGTATTTAAATCAGTAGATTTGAGTAAAGCAGATTACCTGCCATTAAGTGGGTAGGCCTCATCGATCAGTTGAAGGCCTTAACCATAAATATATATCCTAATCCTAATTCAAATGTTCAGTTCTCTGGAGAAACCTAATACACCCATGCATGATTTTGTAACATCATGCATTGGTAATTTAAAAAATATTAGGTCCCTGAATTACACAAATTTTCAAAATGTCTACACATTTCATTACACAATATTTTGAATCATATTTGCTAATATCATCACCGATCGCATCAAAAGTCTTTTGGTACTGGGAAGTTTTCAAGTTCATGATAGCAGTTGAAAGTTTTCCAAAATTCTAATTTCTGTTCAAAAACTTAAATTTTAGCACTAGTAATAAATACTATCAGTTGTTTCCCTTGAAGTCTGAATAAATCTTTGTCAATAAACCTTTCTACTAAAAATGTTTCATTTTTAAAAAGTGGCTAGTGTGGCTTGCCACTCAAACAATCATACGAGTATTTCTCTTCAAAACATTTTTTTAGTGTGCAATAGAAATGCTTTGTGCATACTGCCAATTTCAACACAGAGAATATTTAAAAGAGACATACTCAACTGTTGGAGCTTAATACAAAAATAATTTTTACTACTTCATCTAGGACATTCTTAAGTGAAAATGGAATTTTTTAATATTGCAAGTTTTTGGCAGTATGTGCAGTGACTACTCATAGTTTGGTGCCACTGCCTTGATCGCAATGAGGGGCCAGTTGTTTTATGCACACTGCCTTTGTATTCTCAGTGCAAAAATCAACACAGTGAAAAAGACAAATAATGCGTTTATATTATTATGAGAATAGTTTTGACCTCACAAACTCCTCATAAGTGTTTGGGGCCTCCTACAATCTGTGGAGCAGAATTTAAGAGCCACAGAACTGACTGACCTGCTCTCTCCCAAGGTCAAACACCAACAAGGCCAGAGGAGAAAATTCGAGCTGGCAGATGCTGAGTATATGTTTCTGATTCATACTGTCCATGGAAAAGGGATTGCCCCGAGAGCCATGATCTTTAAACTGGGGTGCATGTACTTGGAGTCACAAAGACTCTCCCAAATTGATTTGCTTCAGGAGTGCAGGCCAGATGCCAGTTCTGTTTCCACCTTCCCTTTCACATCTCTTTGTAAAAGAAATTATATCTCTTACCCATTCTGTTTTACAACAGTGCACTGTCTGAATGGGATATCCTCTCAGGACACCCAAAATATATCATAAGAATTGCTAGTATCTGTTTTAAAAAAACCAAAACGGTAAAGATGAGAAAAAGCATTTTGCAAGTGAGGGAGTTTCCAATCGAATGCTTTCAATAAAACTAAAGCAGATCTAACGGACTCAATCACTGAAAGATCATTTAAAATGATATGTGATGAAAGATCAGTAAGTGCCTTTTTGGCACATAACCCAAAAGGAGTTCAAAGAATTGAGAAACTTTGTTATAACAAGACTTTCATTTTCATCTATGCATCTATATAAAAAGAAGTTTTCTCATTCTCAGATCATAAATGAAAAATTAGGATAGCCATGATTTATTCCAATAATAAATAATATTCATTCATTATATGAACTAATTGTAAAAAAATTAAAAAGACAACTCTCTCTCATTAGGAAATGCATTTCTATTAACATTTTACTTTCCATGTTTAATAATTATGAACTGAATAAAGCATTTATTATATAGCATTTATTATGGGCTAAAAACTGTTCTAAGCACTTTACATGTATTAAATCACTTAACCCTCATAACATCCATATTAGGTTAATATTATTCTTAACTCCCATTTTACAGATAAGGCAACTGTAGCTAAAGAGCAACGAGAGTTAGAGCTAGGATTAGCACCCAGGCATTCAGGCTCCAGAATCTGTGCTGCTTCAATACATTATTTAAAATAGTAATACCATTTGATAAATTGCACAATGATAATAATTATATTCATAACTAATACAGAAGAAAGTTTAATAATAAAGCCTAAAGACATGGAAATTTAAAAATCATATTAATTTATTTGCAGTTTTCACTGCAAAGAAATGATAAAGTGATTAACAAAAACATAAAACTGTATACAGTAGAATGAGATTCTAAAAGACAAATGAAATGGAAATAGGAGTTCAGAGTGAAAAAGAATAATGTACAACTCCAAAAGAGAGAAGCTCAATGATATATTTTTAAAATGTATGATGGTAGGCAACAGATCACTTTTAGTGTTTTTATTCCATTGGACATACATAAAACAGAGATATAACAATTTTGTTTTAAACTGTCAACATATATAATACATGGGAGATTATGGTCTTTGTAACTACTAAAAACTTATGAAATTTTTAGTTGCCAACATAAATGTAGAAGGAGTCCATGGTTTTAAAAAAAAATTTAGAGGGTATGTTGATCAAAATGTTTAAAAAATACTGTTCTAGATGAGGTTTGGAAAGTTTCAAGAACAATCTTCTTGGCCTAAATGATTTTCTAAGAACAGCTTGAAATCCACCAGGTCTGAAATGAATGGAGACTGTGGAACTCACCTAGAATGGTAAGTAGCTGCTACCCCCATCACTGTTCGTTCACCAATGGTCATTCTATTGAAAAACATATGTTGTTTTCCATACTTACTAAGAGGAACAGCTTTATTTATGTCCGAGATTAACACACCTGTGTTCCTGAATAAAAACTAAGTAAATTTAGAATTTCTAAGTGTTTAAAGAGAGTTAGTAATTATATTATTTACTTTAAATGCTTCATATCAGATATGAAATAATAACATCCTGCAATGCTCACTTCCAACTTTAAAGCAGCATAATCATTCAGCAATTATATGAGATTCTTAAAATCTTGGCATATTGGGATTTATAATTCCATAAATGGAAGAATGTACACTTAATTAAGAAATAATGGCCCAATAATTACACTACAGTTTGGCAACTAGTATGTTGATCCTACAAGTAATTTATGATCAAACAATGACAAGCACTTACCAAAAAGAAATACTCTATACTACAATGCAGATCACTTGTGATAAATTAAACCACTCAAAATAAACACTGTTTTTTTTTATAGTTATTATGCATCTATAATTAAAAATGTCAAAACAAATACAAGAAGCTTCTGTTTATAATCATGGTGGAGTATCTTGTATTGGACCAAACTTTCCACAAAAAAAAAAAAAAAACACTGTACAAAATATCAAAAATAACTACCTGAAGACATTGGAGAGAAATCAAAAGCAGACAGAAGCCAGAGGGGATCAATACTCTGAATAAAGAAACAGTACTTTTTTATGTTTTATGTTTTTTCCCATTTTTTATGGCTCTTCATTTGAGGGGAAGGCAAAGTCAGCTCCACTCCGTGGTGCAGCTAAAACCCTAGTCCTATTAGTCTGAGGCCCTGAATGATAGAACCCAGGGTAACCACAGTAACTGTAAAGTGAGGGATAATCTTATAGAGAAGAGACCCACAAAGATTGCCCCAATTCTGCATATAACCTCTCCCCAAATATCTTGCTGACTTCTGGTATCCATGTGCAAAGCAGAACTCCAAACAGCCCCATAAAGGCTATAAAATCTGAACAGAGATTTCAGCTGCCATTCTATTGCAGAATAGACAGTTTGGAAGCCTGAATTCATCCAAGCTAACTAAAATGGAAAAAAAAAAAAGCAATACTCTTCAGAATATGAAAGAATCCAGAATCTCTTTAACATATCATTAACAATGTCCAAGATACATTCCAAAATTGCTTAACATATGAAGAACAGAAAAATGTGACCCAGACTCAAGACAAAAGGCAGTCTTTAGACACCCAAGTGTTATTAGGAGCAAAAAAGTTAAAGCAGTTATTATAACTATGCTAAGAAAATATGCTCATAATGAATGAACAAATATTTGGGGGGAAGGCATAAAAAAAGAAATTATATTCAAGAGTACTAAACAGAAATTCTACAACTGAAAAATATATCTAAAATAAAAATTTACTGGGTGAGCTTAACAGTATATTGGCAAGAATGGGTAAAATTAAAGACAGGTCAAAAAAATGATCTAATCTGAAGAGTAATATTTTAAAAATGAATAATATCTCACTGATAATATGAAAAACATCAAACTTTTTAACATGCATACAGCTGAAAACTCAGAGGAAGAGGAGATACAACAGAAAAAAATATATATATTTAAAGAAATAATGACCAAAATATTCCCAAAGTGTGTAAAAAGCATAAATTGAAGATGAAAGGACTTCTCAGCAAACTGAACACAGTGTAAATGCAAAGAAAACCATATCTGGTAGAGAATAATACACTAAACACAGGGGAACAACAGCACAACATCTGATGACCTGTTATTGAAAACAAAGGACAGCATAAGGCACTGGACTATGACCATTACAATGCTGAAACAAAGCAAGCAATGGGTATTCATTTAAAAGTGACTAAATCTAAGAAACTAAGCTTGATAGAATGATTTTCTGAAGATATAAAGCTTTCTCTCACAACTCAATGACATGGTAAGAGTGGTCACTTCTATTGAGAAAAATAGGTAGAATAGGAAGAACAGGGAGACTCGTTTTTCACTGAATGTCGCATTGTAGCTTTCACATTGGCTTCTGAATACCACTTAACTATTTGAAAATGCTAAATATTTTTAAAGTCTAAATAGTGAAAAAAAACTATATCTTTTATCTACTATAAAACATATTCGTGTTATTAACTTGCTATTTCATTCCTAATGATATGTCTAAAGTTATTAAATATATATTAATAAATCGAGAAAAAAATGAAAATGAGCATCCAATAGAGAAGTAAAATAATAATAGGAGAAAAAACAAGACCGAGTTTCAGCATAGGGAGAGAAATGCTTCCTCTGTTATAAAAAACTATGCTCCTTATAAATTTGCTTTTTCCTTTCTAATAAAATGGCCCAAACTTAATATGTGCCTTAATAAATCTAGAAGTAATGAAAAGAATCCCACCGATAAGTAGAGTCACCAGAACTAAGGAAAAAAATGAGTAAAAACCAGGCTAAGCTTCGTGACAGTGAGAGGTGGTCTGGAATTTGGGATAAAAGCTGAATTTTCATTTAATCTTTACTGTAACTTCCATTTATAGGATGTATGACAGACTCAGAAAAAACTTTTCATATTTAAAAGCCACAATTTAATTCCCTACACTATTTTGCAAGAGAAGCAGCTTAGCATAATCATTAATAGCAGTTTTAAGCTGGCTTAAATCACTTCGAACCATGGTTGCATCACTTATTAGCTGTGCAAACTTGGATAAGTGCCTCAATTTCCTCACTTGGAAAATGGAAAGAGTAATAGTACCTACTGATGCAGTTGTTGTAAGGATCAAATGAGGGAGCACAGTACTAAATTGCTTAGAATAGTATCTGACATATAATAGACATTCAATAAATGTTTATATATGTTTACAAATGTTACATAATATTTTAATTATTTCCAGTGTTAATATAAGCTGTTGCTGAAAAATCAATGTCTTTGTGCAGAATATCTTCAATGATTTCTATTATGCATTTGTATTTGATTAAATTTGCTAAGTACAAGCTATTGGAATAAAGTTACAAAAGCTTTTTTTCATTTTCGAATGGCTATAACCTGCTGCTCTGGAAAAAGGAAGCTACCCTGCCACTCAGTGCCACGTATACAATCCACCATCACTTTTCTCAAATATACATAAACAAAAGTGTTTAAATGAAGAAAAATTTAAAATTAAAAGTGGAATTGTATAATATATGAATTGTGGTATATCCCAATAAAGCTGTTTAAAAAGTACCCAAACAAGCTCTTCTTTATGGTTGGAAATTTTGCAATTCATTTTTTTCTACTAATATTTTCATTCTACTTTTTCATTCTAGTTTTCCCTACAGAATTATATCTTGATTGATACTGTATACTTTAATGGCCAAGTTGTCATTCTTATCTTAAACAAAAATATGTATGTAATCTAAAATCAATTTTTAAAAGATAATGTTTCTTGTAGTGGCAGTTATTTACCTTGTTCCAAAACTAAAAGTTTCACTGACAAAGATGTTTGTTCTCTATGCCCTGGACATCTTCACATCACCATAATCATTTAACAACCTGCAGGAAGGTGTGTACAGAAATAAGAAATGTGTTAAATGGCAACAGGACAGATGTGATCCTGAATTTCCTGTGACCAACTACAGGATGTGGTACAGATTCGTTTCTAGATTGTGGGTGAGATTTCCAAGATGGGATTGTTCCTTAAGGCATGGAACAGTGGTTCAAAAGCCACTAAACTGTCACAGAACAGAGATTAGTCCATATTATATCTGTAGTTAGGAACAGAAAGGAGTAAATTTGTTGTTCTGCAGTATTGCACCTAGATCCTCCCATGGTAAAACAAAATTGGTTGATAAAATATTTTTAAAACCCAGTTTGCAAGTATTTTGGTGAGCTGAGTAAGTACTTCTCACAGACCAAAACTGGAACACCAAAGAGGTAGGGGGACTACGAGAGCATTTTCTAGCCTAGGTGGCAGTACGGCTTTCTAGTCCTTGGACTTGTAGTCGCTAAAAATAAAAGAAAGAAGTCCAATGACCACTCACGATGGACAGTCAACAAGAGACTCTCCCCTTGCATAAAGCTGGGATTCTAAAGGGTTATTTATGCTCTCACTGTAAGGGCACTGCAAGGAAATTTAACCGCCCTAGACTCCAGCATTGAATAAGGGGGAAATTTTTTCCACTGAGAATTTATAATCATAAACTGTCCAGCATAAGATTTTACAGCTTGAATTCATATCACTGAATTCTGCAAAACAACTTCAACTTGAATTTAAATCCTAGGTTTTACACTATCCTCCAAGCAAATGAAGCAAACACAGATTATGCCACCCAGGCAACCAAGCATTAGCACGGGAAAATTCCAAGAAGTATGAGCTCAGAGTAATCATCAAAAAAAAACAAAAAACAAAAAACAAAAAACACAAGTAAACAAAGCACCATGAGAGAGCCTGCAGAGAAAATAAATAAAAATGCCAAAAGCAGATCCACAAAGACTTCATAAATGGGAGTTATCTGAAACAGAATATAAACTCTCGTATTTTATCAAATCTAAAAAGCCATTAATTTTCAAATGCAGCATTATTTTATCTAACACACACACAAAAGCAACACTGACAATTACAATTGCAAGCTGCATCCCAATTTCGGAGATGCCACAATGTGGGAGAAAAAATGTTTATCTTTGGAAGAATGATATGCAGTTAGTATGTTAAAATGACTGAGTGATAAGAAATTACCTTGTCTAGGACTGGTTGCCTGAAGGCTAGCTTCCTACAAAGCTCCATGGAATCCTACAGCTGAGCACTTTTCAGAATCAATCCTAGAGTACCAATGCAACAAATCAAGCCATTGGTCTGCTACTGAGCTGCAACCACAACACCTGGACATCAGAATCTTGGTCATGCTAAGGGAGGGGCTGTTACTCTCCCAATCATGAATACTGAGGCAGAAGAACAGAGATGGGGCCAAGGTTTTATTATGTCATAATGATATAACCCAAAGATTTGAACTCCATTCATTTATTATGTTAGGGGAGGAATCTTGCAACTTAAACATTTCACATCCCTAGATCTAAACATTTCCTCCTGGTGTCCTACAACCCTCCATACTGAGCATATCTGATAATACAACAGGCAAGAAGGGGAGATGAGCACATCTACGTGGACTCGGTTCTGTGAGCTTCTCACAACAAACATGGTGCCCGAGGGCCTAAGGTGTGTGCTCCTGAGTATTTTACATTTTCTTTCTCTGTAATGTCTAAAGAATCTGTAAATATAAAAAAAGAAAAGACTATTAAAGACTAAGAAGATTTGAATAAAAACCAAAAGAACTTCTAGAAATAAAACCTATAACAGAATACTAGATTATATACTTAAAACTTGCAAAGAGGATAGATCTTATATTAAATCTTCTTGCCACAAAATAATAATTATAATAAAGGAGACAGGAGGAAACTTTGGGAGGTGATAGATGACATGTTTGTAGCCTTGATGGTGGTGATGATATCAATATATACTGATCACAAATTCATGATGTATATATTAAATATATAATACTTTTTATCTGTCAATTATACCTTAATAGAATTTTTTTAAGTATAAGCAAAATGTAAAACTCCATGGATAAGTTTACCAAACACAACAAATCAAAGTGACAAAAGAATTGGTGAAGTGGAATTAAACCTAATTAAAGTATCCATAATACAATATAAAGAGACAAAAAGAATATGAAAGTAGGGTTAACAGAAATGGAAGAGTGAAAAAGCTTAACATTCTTCGATAGGAGATGCAGAAGAAAAGATAAGAAAAAATGGAGTAAAGACAATTTTTAAACAGATAATAGCTACAAATTTTCCAGATTAGCAAAAAGCCCAATCCACAGGTTCAGGACTCTAACATATCCCAAGCAGGATAAATAAAAAGAAATCCACATCTCATCTACCAAGATGAAAATGCAGATGACAAAAGAAAAAATCTTACAAGTAAGCAAAAGGAAAACACAGATTATATAACAAAGAAGTGATAGACTGACTGGTGACCCTTTGATAGAAGTCAGAGCATTATTTTTAATATGCTGAGAAAAAAAATAACTGTCAATCCAGAAATATAGGTGTATAGATTAATATAGATTAAAAATAACTTTCAAAAATTAAAGTAAAATAAAGATAGCTTAAACATACAAAACTAAAGGGGTATGCCACCATCATATACTTACTTCAGAAAATTTGAGAAATATTTTTCACGTGTAAAAGTGACTATAGATAGGAGGACTGAGGTCAGTAAGAACTGAAGAACTGACATTAAATACTGGAGGTTTATGTGTGTGTATGTAGACAAAGAGACACATTTATAAAAACAAGACGGTAATAAAATACATGATAATAATAGCATATGTTATGAGAAAGTAACTGTATTTTTGACATACTGAATAATTTTTAAATTTGTTTACAAGAGTCACACCTGAGATATAAGGACAAAAAGTTTAGAAAGAGAGAATATATCGAGCAATCATTAACCCCCAAAAAGCCAGTATAGCTATGACAATTTTAGACATAATATACTTTAAGACAAAAACCATTACTACACAACAATAAAAGATTCATATCATCAGGAAGAGATTACATTTGTAAACTTGTTTATTCCCAATAGAACAACTTGAAAATATATAGAGTAAAACTGATAGAACGCCAAGGAGAAACAAATAAATTCATATTAATAGGAGAAAGTCTAACACCTTTCAGTAATTAAGTCAAAAAAAACAAAAGAAAAATCAATCATAACACAAAAGATTTGAATAACATAGTAGGAAGCTTGATCTCATAAACCAGTGCTTCTCAAAATTTTGATTTCAGGCCTTCTTTACATTCTGAAAAACTATTAAGAATCCTAAAAGCTTTTGTTTATATGGGTTATTTCTGTTGATATTTACTGTGTAAGAAGTTAAAACTGAAATTTTAAGAAAATATTTACTGATTGCTCATTTTAAAATTACAATAAGCCCATTACAGGTTATCATATTACATAACTTTTATAAAAAATAACTTTATCTTCTAAAATCAAAAATAAATTAGTGATAAAGGGGCTTTGTTTTTTAATTTTTACTAATCTCTTTAATATCTGGCTTACTGGATGACTGCTGTATTCTCCTATCTGCTTCTGCATTCATTTTGTTGCAATATCACATGTCATGCAGCCTCTGGAAAATTCTATTGTACGCTCGTGGGAGAATGCAAGAGAGAAGACAAATAATGTCTTATAATAATACTAAGAATAGTTTTGACTCCACAAATCCCTTGAAAGTGTGTTAGGGAACTCCTAAGTGTCCCTATCTAATACTTTTGACAATTGGTAGAATACAATATGTAGTAATTTGCACCCACAAATTAAAAAAACACATAAAGCTTTTATAAATGTTGATTACGTACGGGGCCATAAAATACGTCTAAAGAAATGTTAAAGGATTTGAATGTTACAGACCATACTCTGACCATTAAGTTGATAATCAATAATATCATCTTTTAAAGATCAGGAAATGCATCAGTTACGTAAAGAATGTTCACAAAGGCACTATAAAAAAACCAAACTTCTTTCCATTGTATTCTAGATAAATAGTGACACAGCCATTACAGCCTATATGGTTTTTACTGAATATTATACAGCTGTAGAAATAAATGTAATATAGCTACTAGCCACAAGAAAGATAAATCTCAGGAACATAATGTTGAGTGAAAAAAGCAAGCCACCAAATAATGTACACTGTATGATTCAATTTACACAAATTTATTGTTTAGAGATGCAAACATATGGGGTAAAACCATAAAGAAAAGAAAAGGAAAACAGACACAAAATTCAGAATAATGTTACCTCTGAGGAGGCTGGGAGAGAATGGGTTGAGGGAAGGATACGTAATTCACAGAAATTAATGTATTATTAATTCTCTAAACTTTATGCGAATTTTAATAAAATTCTTTATCTAATCAGCATTTAACTTTTAAAGTAAGACAAAAAGATTATATAAAAATGAACCAAGAAACATAAGCTAACGTGCCATATAATTCACATTTGTTATCACAGATGACAACCTAAAATTCATTATAAAACTTGGCTGTATCTCTGCCAAGTTCTAAGTGTAGTAATTTCTCATTCTGAATTATTAGATCATCATGTAATAAAGGCAGAATTGAAAGACTACCAGTGAATAACTGTGTTTATAAAACACAGAACCCAGATAAATGACAAAAGTACTATAAAATATATTATTCATGCCTGGTTCATAATTAATTATATGCCCTAAAGAGAAAAGATGTTCTAGTAATAAAGTTTTTATCATTTCAGGAGACATATTTATTTGATCTGCTATTTCACGATAATCTATCATTTGCTACAGCACTCAATCTTCCATAAATAGCCATTTCAAAGTCATCACTGGAGCTGACTTGCAGGGGGAAAAAACGACAATTAAGACTCCCAATTATTAAAATCTCATCCTCAAATTCAAAACTTTATTTTTTTTTTCCTTCTGCCAACGATATTTCAAAGAAGTGCATCTGAATCCGAAGAACAGGCCGCCTGCTGGAAGAATTCCATTCTGGACTCTGAGGTTTTTTAAGATCTAAGTCTTTATATACAGCTCTACCCAGGCCCAGGATTCCACAGCCCAACTGAGTTGGTTACCAAATATTTGGCCTGAGCAGAATTAAAAAACATACAGCATGTTCTAGTCCATCTAATACTGCTCTGGGGAACAAGCGTACAAGACCCAGAGGACACCACCCAACCCCACAAGCCTGGGAAAGCTGCAGCCTACCTTGTGGGCAACTGAGCCAGAGATGCAGAGTTAAGAAGTGGGGAGGGGAAGCAGCCTGTCTCATAAGAACATTCCAAATTTGCATCCACACCTCAGACTGTTCAACATCTCAAACCAGCCCACTAGCTATATACGATACCTTTCCTATAAGATACAAGCAAATCACATGAAAATTGCTTTTACTAGACAGCAGGGACATTTAAACACAGCGTTTACTCTCTTAGTAACAGAGAATCCACACCATCTCCCAATCTTAATATAACCCCAGAGAAGTTCTGCCTAGAATTTTAATAAGCCCTCTTCCACCTACATCTGATTCTGTGAGTGTACAAGGAAATAAGGCCTGTGGCCAAGAAACATAGAAACAGAGGTACAGAGCAAGCAACTGTGTTCCCCCAGGAGGTAGCCTCTCTTCAATTGTTTTTGGAATCTTACTTTTCTTCTCTCCATACTCACCACAACCTTTATAACAATATCTGACACTACTGCATCTCTTATCCTTTAACAAGCTCAAAATTTCATCCCTGGTTAAGTGCTAGCCATACCAGTCTGCGGCTATCAAATCAAAACAGGAATAATCTCTGAGTATCAGCAGCACATGATAAAAACGCTCCTGAGATCACACTGGAAAATATCAGAAGCCAGGTAAGGCAATACTGTCAATATAAAGATTATTCTACAGTTATAATGATTTGTTTATATAGAGAAATTAAATGGACACATAAAAGATTATCCCTTCGAAATACCTACATTACTTATAAGTAACACTAGGTGTAGTTAAGAGATCATGAATCATGTAAACATGGTAACAGGACAGCAAGCATCCTTCTCCACAACCTTCCAGAAGGCAAGGCTAAGCACAGCAGGGGGATAACGCTGCTGTTCTGGCCTGATTAGGCTGAGAGCGACATCAAATGCAACTAAATTACTCAAAATGTCAAAATATGGCAAGGAAATCATACACATAATGTTGCAGGAGCTTTGCATCTGGAAAAATTTGTTGCGTAATTTATGGAGCATGTGCTATAGGCACTGCGTGATCAAAGCAAACAGAAGGAAAAGAAAAAGGCTCAGTATTGTGGTCCCAGACTGATTTTCTGCAACATGAAGTCCAAGATTTTTGCATATTGTATACACAGCTGTGGAAACCGGAGCCCTCAAATCAAGGTAGAAAGCTTGGGAACCTCGGGGACCAAAACACATTCGTTTTGAATGTTTAGTAGTAAGACGGAATCACTTTCCATTTGCAGGTGCTTGTGGCAGCAATGTCATTCTCCACTTATTGCAAAAGAAAAGAGAATTTGAAAATTACAAGTTTTAAGCAAAGCATTAATTCTGCTTATAACTTATACCACACGGTGTTAAGTATCTTCTGCATATCTAATAATAGGAAACCTCTTAAAAGAAGGAGCTTTAAGATGCTAGAGTGTCCATCGCAGGAATATTACAATATGAGACTGAAATTACAGGGAGCAACATACATGACACAATGTGGTACCTGGAATTTCAGGCTTCATTTTTAGATCCGGCTCCCTAATCAGCTATGACAGGGAATGAGAATCCATGAGGCAAAAGGGAGCAGCACCAGATGCTGGGAGACCTCTCAGGTTTGGAAGGAAACAGCTGATAACAAAGCAGCCCCTGTTTAATCAGAAGTTCAGGTGCTGTCATCTGAACTCAGCTCCTTGTAAGAAGGAGGCTGCCCACATCAAGTCCTTCTCTAGAGCCTCCTAAATAGTCTGGACCAGGAGAACTGTATCTATGACAGCTGAAAGGAGCCTCCCGCACCTGAAATCAGAGGAGTTCAGTGTTTTACAAGCTTGGCTGGGTCTTAGAAATCACTTGACCTGCTCATTTCACACATCTGGAAAAGGACAGCCAAAGAGACTAATTGACTGAGCTTCCAGAGTCTTATCCTTAGGACTTGGCCTACACTTTTCTAACTCCAGGTCCTCGATCCCTCGCTACACAAGCAGAGCAACAGCACTTGGTAGAAAGCAGATTCTCAGGTCCCAACTCAGGCCAACTGAACCAGGAAATACTTTCAAACAAGATCCGCAGAAGATTTGAAAGGCATGGCTCTACACCACAGTTTGACTCTTCCAATGCAGCAAAGCAGATCTAGAGACAAACTGCCTGGGCTCTAACCCCGACTCCTTCACTTATTAGCTGTGTTACCCTAGGTAAATCCCTTAAACTCTCTCTCCCTGTTTTCATCTGTAAAAATCATCACAATACCTATATCATAGGCTTCTTATGATACTCAATAACTTTTTCATTACTATTCTAATTATGTTAAAATGTATGCTTACTCAACTGTCAAGGTGCCCTTTCCTACAGGATTCTCTCTTCTCAAGTCCTGGGTGATAACAGCCCCTCTGCTGTTACTGCCCTCACCTATATAAACAGTCCCTTTGCAAATAATCTGCATCCCATTATCCTATTTTGAATGTGACATCTCTTTGCTGGTGTGACTCTTACTAATACATCATGTCTTCTTCCATTCACCCAAAAAATGTTCCTGCACGTCGACGATGCCAAACACTATGCCAGTTGTGGAAGATAACAGAGGCAAAATAAAAGCGACTGAGTGTCTGAGTTCGTGGAATTGATATTCTGGACCTGACACTGTGTATGGCACAGAGCAGATACTCTTCTAAGTGGATAAATATAATTTCCTGTTTTTATTAAAACTTGACCTCAATCCTGTATCAAAAGTGCCTCTGATGGGGTTCATCAAGAGCCTGCTGGTTACACACAGCAGATATGCCAACGAGGACTGAGAGGTAGGGAATAGTGAGTTGGAGTCTCGAGGAAGGGTGCAAAGGAAACAAGCGCTATATGGATTTGAATCCAAATCTACTTGTTTTTATTTAATAAAACCAAACACTGGAAATATTTTACCCAAGAGTGGGATTTTAAAAATAAACACAGGAAGGTGAGTTTTGCAGATTTTTCGTCAGGTCAAACCACGGCATGCAGCATAACTCCCCTCATCTGCCAAAGAATGAAAGGTTCCCCACACAAATATCCTGGATGGTGCATTTATAAAAAGAGTATTTTGTGGAAAACAGCCACATTTCTTAGGAAGCAGATGGATTAAGCTAAATGTCTTATTAGTAATATGCGTCATTTAAAATTCTCAGCTTGAGGCTTTGCGAAGTCATCTTTCCACATCTGTTTGAAAGTTCATCAAATTAATACCCATGTCTTAGAGACTGGGAGATGCTATCAACTTTCTCCCACTGTTCCTTCCCCCAAACCTCAGATTTACTGCAAGCAAGCAGAGATTCTACCTTTAGAACCATCTCTGAGAAGGATCACCAGAGGATGATAGCATTGCCAACTGCATTGGAGGGTGGGTATTAGCACTAAGATGTTATAATTATTTCCTGGTGCTAACAAAAGTTTTCACCTGCTCTTTCTTCAGTTGTCCTTAATTTAAATAAAGGCTGGGAAATATCTAATTACAGTTCTTAGATTCCAAAATCTTAAAGGTCAACTTAGTCCTGATTCATTTGGAATATAAAAAAGAGAAGGATCACAATGAGAAATTCCACTTAGTATCTGTTCAGAAAAAAAGGAAGGCTCTCACTTTGTTGGTATTTTTGTTAGAATCTGTTAATATTAGGCATGAGTTTTTAAATCTCTGCTTTATGCAAGAGAATTATGCAGTAACTACACAGTAGGTCCTCCTACAAGGACCACCTCTATTAACACTAAATGAAACAGTAGTGGAGTCTACATATTCTTGAGAAAGGTCATGAATTAGAATTTGGAGGAAGGAGTAACTAGTGAGTAGTAAAGTAAAATTAACAAAAATCAATTTTCTGCCATTTTCTGACAAGGAACTCTAGTTATTACTAAAAGAATTCAATCATCAAAGAAATTAGCTAAATAATAGCCTAAAAGTCTAGCGAAGTGGATTTTTTCACACCATAATAGCAAAGCTATGGAGAATAAAGTTTATGTTCTTGGAACAAAAATAGTAAGAAAAAGAAAAGAAAAAAACTTTAGAAATTGTCTACTCCTTTTAAAGCAAATACTCTAAGAAAATGTAGAAAATTATCTGAATCTAATATTAATTTTACTTTTCTCTCATTTACTTGGAAGAAGATAACTAAATAATATCAATATAAAAATGTTCATTCTTCGAATCCATTAAAGTACTAAAAAAGAAATGGAATGCTGCTATGTGGCTATACAAATGTATACATTTTCCAGTCCTTTTAGTTAATGCTTTTTCTTACATATATAAAGATTACTGGCACACAGTTGACCTAATTCTTCTAAACAAAATATCAATTCCCAAGTGGTTCCATAGTATACTCCTTCCATTACTATTCAGTTTTTCTTGGCTATTTTCTTTTGCTCATTCCTTTTTCTCTACCACACATTTAAGCAATTTTATTCTAATAGCCACAAGCTATGATAAGTATTTTGATTATTTCATTTGATCAGAATATTAGTCAATTTAAGACTATATGTAACATGATATTAAATACAGTTAGGATTTTTTTTTTTTTTTAAGATACCACGAAGGCTTTAAAATCTTTTTGAAAAAGGCATACATAATCAAGGTTACAAATACATTGTAGCAAGTGATCATAGTAAAACCAGTAAAGCAATAGCAAGGGCCATGGGTCTTGGGATAAGAGACAACCAGGCTGGGCATGCTCAGGAAAGAATATCAAAGACAGGAAGAAATTATTGGGTGAATGGAAAAGAAGATACTAAAGTGAATGACAAAGGAAAATGACAGCAACCAGAAACATAAAGTGTATTTTAGTGGAAGTGAGGAGAGCCATTTGACTGGAGTAAACCCTTCCAGTAGGAAAGCATTGGGAGATGAAGATAAACAGATGGTCTCGAAGCCAAGGAGTCCATGAACGCCAAGAGAAAGACACTGTGGGAGGGTCAGAGATTGCCGACGAGGCCAGCTAAACCCTGTTCCCTAAACCCGGTTCTGCTACCTACCATCCTGGGTTTTCACATGCATAAAATGTTGATAATAACAGTACCCAGCTCAAAAAGATTCCCTAAACAATAAATAATAAAACTCTATCAGTGCTTAGCACATATCGAGGGATAAAAAAATGTTTTTTAAGTTTTTTTCTATTATTGGCCACAGTGAAGAGTCTGGATTGGGTGCCCATTAAAGGAATCACTCATCTGGCAAAAAAGGCCCATTAGTCTGACCAGAGAGGGGAGGACATGCCTCCCTCATGCCTTTTGTGTAGCTTTCTCAGTGCAGTTTAAAGTCAATTCAACTGACTTCTTACCCAGACATATCATTCCATTATACCCAAAGGTCTCCAGAACCAAGCTCCTAGCTCTGTACTCAGCTGAAGTTTCCCAATAATGCTGTTATAGATGCTAAGCTTCGTGGTACAGTGAACATGGATGTGGGTCAAGAAAAACCTTAATTCAAATGCAGACTACATGTCACTCTTGATAAGCTATTTTCTCTGAGCTCCATTTTCTCACCTCCAAAACATGGAAATAATAAAACTAATCTGGGTATGTTTTTATAAGGCTTAAATGAGATAAAGAAAGAAAACACAACTAGCACATCATTTAAAACAGAATGCTAGGCACTGATTATACGTAGTTAACCCTGAAAGCAATGTTATGAGGTACTCGTTTGTTATTATTCACATTTTACAGATGAAACTGAGGCCTAAAGAGATTAACTAATGTGCTAAGTCACAGACAGCACGGGTCACAGAGCTGCATCAGAACCAGGCAGTGTGACTCCAGGACCACTCCACTCTCCCCTTCCCATCTCTCAGAAGCTGCAGAGGGTTATTACATTGACTACTGTCAGTTTCCTCAGTCCCAGGGCCACTCTGACCTCACTGAATCACTTGTGAGAATGTCTTTGATTGACATAAAAACCATAATCGAAGGGAAATTCTTAATATCCTTTTGAAATTTGTTTACTTATTATCACATTTTTTTTATTCCTAATGCCAAAACCTAACAGCCATTTTGATGGCATAGAGAGGTCTGAAGAGTTAGGTAAAGGTCCCAGCTGTTACCAAACTCATGTTTCTTTTTCTTCCAGAATTAACACATTTTGATAAAAATTTCCATCTTCTGAACACGTTCTGCCTTCTCCCTCTCCCAGCTGCAACCTGACAAAATTTGCAATTGGGTTGGCTTTATGCCTTGATGTGAGCTTGAATTTCTTATGAATTACTTCTCTTTTCACTCCTTATCAGTCCTTCTCTGTCTGTATGCCTTCAATAATTTTTCTGTACTCAACACATCATGTTCTTTTCTTCACCTGTTTCAATATTGCTCTTCTCACTCTATTGTTTTTCTTGGGAGGCTTCCCATTTCTTTGTTTTGACAACTCAAGGCCATTTTTTTTCCATTGCAGTTTCCACAGAATATTAACATATGTGAAGCTGTTTACTTATTTTTCTTTGAAAAGAAAAATAATCCAACACATCCAACATCCAACACTTTACTGAGGAAAATAACTTGTTTCTGAGATTATTTCTGGCGTTTTTATACCTTTACATAATGCAATGATCCCCTGTTCTCTTTCACTCAACCTGGGAACTTAATATGCCCTAAAATATATGTTGGTATATCTGCTTTCTCACTGAGCAGACAAAAGGCATCTATTTAAGCTATGATTCATTCTTTCTTAATCTAATACTGCCTTTTGTATTCTAACATTTCACATGTCTCTCAAACTTCAGGGAAGTTCATGGATAATATCCACAGGGATAATGTATTTTTTCTGAGCATCCACTTGAGCTTGCCTATCTCTAATAAGGCCACATGTCTTTTCAACCTAAAGAATAGCTGACATGCTATGATTTTTTTTTCAAGAGGGTTCTAAAAGACACAAGACTTTTTCATATGGATGAACCTCTGACCCTTTCCCAGAATATCAGTATTTCTCCTTGCATGTCCTCCCATTTGGCATGTCTTTTCTTTGGGCTGCCACAGATGGGTGCCTATGCCATTTAGCAAGTGTTTAATCAATATTTGTGAAATTGCACTCATCGAAGTGATGACATTTCATAAACACTCTAGCATAAAAGTCGTTGGGCACGGAAGAAAGTTGACTGCACTTGTAACTCAGGTGCAAAGTCTCAAAGGTGAGGTAAGTACTGCTGAGAGACACTGTTGCCTCAGATGGACCAAGGGGTCAGGAGGGTCTCAGGGCCAGCGGGACAGAAGATGCCACACCTGTTCTTGGCCAAGCATCAGTGGTACAGCAGATGCTTTTTCAGGTGACAAGAAAGCACAAGAACAGACACATCTCTAAATCAACCTCATGAGATTTAGGGCTTTCCCACATTAGATCTGTCTGGGTTACTCCAGATCCAAAGATACTCTTCAGGTCTATTACAGATGTAGGTTAAGCTTAGAGATTACCATGGGTACATTTTCTTCCCAGCCACATGACCTTCCAATCCATTTTCTATGTGGAAATTGACTATAGGATGAGCTTAACCAGAGGCTGGACCATAATTGGGCAGGAAAGATATGGTAACAGAAAACAGCCTACATAGACTAAACTTAGGAAATTATATCTTCTATGGAGATAAGAAAGGGAATGATGCCAAAGGCAATATTAAGGTAGACTTCAGCTATACCAATACTGTTTTTGTCTTTAGGAAAAGCAAAAAATAAATGACCGGAAATAAATATGACCAAACATAATATGGGTGTTTGTTATATTATTTTTCATATTCACGTGAATACTTTAAATTTCTCAGACCAAAAAAAAGTAAAGAAGAAAAGCAACCTTTATCCTTATTCACTTTGGTGACAATAAATTCTGACCAAGCCTGTATATCAGATTCTAAGTTTTAGAGCTTGAATATAAGAAACAGAGTTTTGTTTTCACAGAAGGAAAATAGTACGTTGACTTGAAGGCCTCTATTGAGGCAATTTTGCCCAAAAGAGATTCTAGAATTTTTTCCCTTGTTTACCTTTAATAATGATGGAGCAACAGTATGCTTAACTGCTGGGTGCATGGATCCTGAGTCACACAAAGTGGATTTAAGTCTCAGATTTCTCATTTAATAGCAGTATAAACTTGGATTAAGTGATTACCACAACTATATCGTAGGAATGGTTAGTAATAATTGTTATAAATTGCATGAAGTATGTAAAGGGTTTAGCAAAGGGCCCAGCACAACACAAGCACCCAATTGCACTTATTATTGTGCACTAATCTGAAGATATCTAGTCTTTCTACAGTTGGGCATGGCAGGGATAAGCTGTTTGTTTAATACATCTGGGATGGTACTTTTCGATGTCTTGAAAGTTTTGGCTTAATTATTTATTAGCTCTTTTCCACCAAGAAGTAAAAGAGAGCCAATATGAAATGCTTATCACAAGCCAGGAGATAAACATGGATCAGCTCATTTAACTGTCATCATTTCCTTGGGAAATAAGTCTTTCCACCATGTTTACGTATGTGAAAGGCAAGGCTCAGGGAGGCTGCATAAGGTACACAGCATTACATGGATAGAAAATGGAAGTTCAAGGACTTGAAACCATATCCATTTGACTTCATTATATAGGCTGCCTCAGGTTGCAGAGGGTCAAGCTGTTTAAAATGTTTCCTGGAAATAACTGCCAGAAACTTCTAGACAGGATTATTTGTGGCAAAAGCAGAAGTATCTTGGGAGCATTATTACGCTCCTCTTTTCTCTGCACTTCATGGAGCCCGAGTAGCTTCACCCCATTTTACACGCTGGGTATGAATGTTCTGCTTGGCTCTTGGTCTTGTCATCATTCTGGAAATAACAGGGATTTCTCTGTTTAGAGCACCCAGCTCAGCACTTTTTAGAAGGATATTCTTTACCTTAAAGTAAAATGATGGGTGGGATGTGTCACATTTCATTTGTAAGCAGTCATTAAATATCATTTTTCAAAAGATCTCTAAAGTGACACTGAGCTAGCTGTTCAGCGATAGATGCATTCCTAGGCCCTGGTTATTGTGTCTTCTAGATGGCTGTGTTGCTCTGTGGTGAAACTTCTTTACGAGTTATTTCTGAAAGGCGGATTGTGTGTGTGTGTTGAGAAAGTATTGCTTTGTAGACTTCTGATTGTGAATTTTTAAAATTAATGCATATCTAAGAAAGACATTCACTGTGGGCATTCCAACGCAGTGTTTCATTGTGCTCATGGTGGTACACAGCCTGGAAAATAGTTCTCTTTCAAAAAAACAATCAGCAACACTACATTGCTCAGATTTTTCATAAATAGCAATGAAGGACAATAATGAGAGCATTAATGTTTCAGACATCATCTTGGCCATCAACTATTATCACATATGTATTTTCTGCTTAAAAGTACCTGGAGACTGGCATCCATTCTCAACTTATCTGAAAGGTTTACCTGTTGGTTGTGGCCGTAAATTATGTACTTTAAAGAATAGAATAACAAACTGCATTGAAGATATATGTAGTCTCTCACTACTTTACTTGAAAACCAAAAGTGCAGTTTTATAATTAAATAGACAACTCTTATTAATCAAAACTTTTTTCATCATAAATGCAGTATAGATCATAAATCTTTTTACAAAGTCACATTCTTTTCACAGTCACAGAGAAAATTTGCTTAAGGGAGCTAAATGCAAAGTATAAAAAAGAAATCTATAATGAAGACTAACCTGTCAGGAACTAAGAGCACTACCACTCAAAAGCTGAAATGTATTGGTTATTTATTAGGTACTGAGGGCATGTCTAGCTCTTAACATAAGACAGACATTATTCCTTCCCTTCATCCAACTCTGGCTGGTTGTTTGTGTTTGGTTGTTTTATTTATTTTCTGAATTATGATATATTAATTGCCTCTATCCCCCTAAAAGTCCATACTTATGTTCCCTTTAAAGACTTTACCAATCCTTTTAGAGGTTAAATTGTTAAGAGCAAATCTTTAATGCCAGGTTTCTCATGGAGACTGCTGCTTAGGGGGATTTTAAAATCAACATGCATTTTCTAGATTATATATAAAGTAATAAAGATCATGGTTTGGATAATATGAATAACATTAGAAATTCATAAATCTATAACATGAAACACTCTTCCTAGATTGTTATAAGTCAAATATCTACAAAGCTAGTTTTTTTTTTATTTTCAACCTAATGATTTGTTTATTAAAGTGACGTTTTATTCAATAGTAATTCTAAATACATAGAAAATTTAATTTAAAAAGTCAACCACTATTTTCAGAAACTAAGTACATCTTTTGAAACAACTTATAATGAGGATGGCATTCACTACTTAAGAATAAGTGTTAACACAGGAATTCTATTATCCTCTAAACCTTGCTGAACTTTCCCTCATTACAAGAATGTTTTATTTAAAATCATTCCCCTCCAAAATATTGTAGTCTTATGAAAAAAGAGAAAATAACTAAATATACTAACAAGTCAAATCATGACTATACTACTTTCTTTCATAAAAATGGCAAAGAAAAGGTGAATGCTACAGAAAGGTTCCTAAACAATAATTCTTCCACATTGACTTCAGCATAAAATAATCATGGTTGGGGGAAGCCACATCCTAACACTGCCATTTATAAAAAGCCACAATTAAAAAGTTATATCAAGCTCTTTTCATATATTAACTCATTTGTTCCTCAGAATATCTCATGGAGTAGGTACTAGTATTACTGCCTTCTACACATGAGGAAACTGAGACACAGAGAATTGAAGTAATTTATCAAAATCATATATACCTGGTAAGCAGTGGAGCAGAACTGGAAGCCAAGCAGTCTGATGTGAGTCCATGCTCTTTACTGCTGTGTAAACATTTACCTCATAAGTTTTTATAAGAATTAAAATTGTAAGCTATACATAAAACCTAGAAGATGATTCCTGGCCATTGGTAAATGTGACTTCATGGGAGCTACATAAGTACCCAAAATGCTGATATTGATGAAAATCATGATCGTGATGCTTGCTTCTGAACCACAAGAGAATTGTCAAATCATTTGTATTCCCACAAAAGTTCCCTCTAAACTCTTCTTCTTCTTTTTTTTAAATGTCTATAGCACCCGGTCTTCCTAGGTGGTGGTCTCCCATCCAAGTACTAACCAGGCCCAACTCTGCTTAGCTTTCGAGATCAGACGAGATTGGGCACGTTCAGGGTGGCATGGCCGTAGACTTAAACTCTTCTTGAATTAAAAGATATATGTATTTTAAGATTGCATTGTTTTTTAAGATTCAATCTACCTAATATACCAGATCAAAGTGTGTGGCAGACAATTTTCAGAGCAACAAACTGGAAATCCTACCAAATTATCTGAAACCACCATGATCTACTATTGCTGGGTGTAAAATAACATTCTCATGAAAGAATTATTTATATATGCCCTGAATGCTTATTTTACAATGTTAAGATGAACTGATACTGTTTTTATTACAATCACTCAACAATTGTTCAGCAGGCTATATTAAAAGAGAGAAAAAATATTAATCTGGATGACAGTAGACATTAACTAAAAGAGCAACGAAATCAGCAGTAAACTCCCTACAACATCTTCAAAATCCTAGTCATGTCCATCAAAAGAAGAGAGAAATGCTTGGTGGCACGGAAGTCACCCAGCCTCATAACCACACAGGACAGAGGTTGAGTATTCCATATTGTTGAGCTGATGAAAAAGCATGGGCCTGGGATCCTCTTCTAAGGAACCTACTCTAGCAGTGGCAAAATTGCATGCCAACCAGAAATGCCTACGTTCTGATATTTTTTTTTCAACATATGTCCCTGTTCCTCTGGTTGGAAAGCAAATGCCTAAGCTTGCTTGCTCTGCACCGAGAGGAAAAAAAAAAAAACTTATCATCCACTGACTGAAATTCACAGGGGATCGAAGATTGCCAAGAATTGTACCCAATCAAGATGAAGCAGAACGAACCAAAGGCTGTCAATAGTTAAGAACTCTACCAACTGCTATCCATAAATTAAAAGAAATTTTGCCTCCTTAGCATGTGATTTATTTGGAAGAAGCTTTCAGTGCTAAATTCTGAAAGAAGCCAAGAAATACTTTATTGAAATGATCCATTTTAGTGCTGAGCTCAGTTCAAGAATCAAAGCAGATTTCAATAAGCTTTCAGATGAATTCATCAAGGTAACCCCTGCTTTACCACATACTCTGGTCAGTGAAGGCCATAATATTTATATGTCTCCTTAAATCCCCTGACTTTAATTACCTCACAATTTCCCTTTAGTGCCAAACTGGTTCAGGAGGAATAACATCACTCTCAATGAATGGTTAGGAAATAGTAAGAGGAAAAAAAAAAAAAGTCTTCAAATTCTCTATCCATTAAAGGGAATACTTTTCTGGTAAGCTCTATATTAGAGAAAGGCTATTATAGAGAAAGTTGGGAGCCCAACTTGGGTAAATCGACTCACCAAAAGAAAATTAAAGGCACATTAATGACTCTCTCCCCATAGACACAGTTCACAATTAAGAAGTCTAGTAACTCTGACACAGTTTAGTTTTGAAAGTAACTTGTTCATTTAATTGAAGGTGGTTTGTGTTTTTACCCTGGATTCATTATTGAGGTTTACCCTTGCACTAAATTTTAAGTAGGGGAAGGGATTTATCAATATGAACTCACAAACTTCACTTTTAAATGTTGGATAACTTTCTGCATAGACTTATGTTAACTTGACACCTCTTTCCTTTGGTCACTTCACTCTTGAAAGCAGCAGCTAAGTAATTGAAAATGATTATCTGAGATCAGTCAATGAGAGAGGAGTATAAAATGGTGGGGGTGGGGTTGGCATAAGAGAACCTAGGTATTTATCAGTAATACAGGCTTTCAACACAGATTTTGCTCTGTCACCTCCAAATCTCACTTCACTAGGTCAATAAGTTTCTCTCAATGCAGATATGAGGTTGTTAATAATGATATGAAACACATTTGCCCTACTCATAAGATCATAAATGTGGAATAAACATTCAAAATCCCACCTCAGGAGTTTAATCTTCATAGCATTTCTTACTTCAGGGAAAAGTAGTATAATGCAAGGTCTACAGAAAGAAAGCATCAAAGCAACACTTATAAGATCAGTTACCTATTCCATCAGGGAAAGTCAAAATATTTATATGTCTCCCTAAGTCCCTTGACCTTAATTATCTCACAAATTCATTTTAGCACCAAATTGTTATCTAATCCTAAACATGTCTCAGTTTCTGGATTTGCATGCCAATATACAAGGTATTTACAAGAAAAATGTTTAAGACCCACTGAAGTAAAAAAATCCAACAACTGTCTCACCCAGAAAGATAGAAAATGAGCCCATTTTAAGTGAAACTACCATGATCATCATCCAGCTAAGTTCCATGAGGGCAGAGCTTTGTTGACATCACTGCCAAAAATGGTGCCTGGACCACAGTAGGTGCTCAGTAAATAATGCTGAATAAATGATCCATGACAGACCCTGCAGGGCAGCAGAAAACAAGGAAACGAGCAAGAATTTGAGGCAAAAACTGTCTTCAGTGCTATTGGGATCACTGTTATTTAAATATTAAATCAATCAAGTATATATATAAAATGACTATGATATATAGGCATATCTACATATATGAGTTCTGAAGATAAAATTTCATGTAGAATTCACTGAGCTTTCTAATGTGAAAGGGAAAGTGTGTCCATGTGGGAATGAATTTGATATAATGAAGAGGGTGGGGGGAAGGAATGCTTACATAAAAAACATTTCTCATGTCACATGGAGTGAGTAAAAGGTAGTAGTAACTGAAATTTCATCTAATTCTAGAGTTTATAAACTAAGTCAGATTTTTCATTGTACTTCCTACCTATAAGCCAATCATCAAGTCACATAGAAAAACAGGCATTTAAATAAATGACTTGCAGTAGGATTTTTCCCTGCGTTTGGTAACTTCTGAAAACATTTTACCTGATGGTATTTAGCCAGTTTTTTTGTCAGCCTAATGTCATTCACGCAATGCAAATACATACTAGCAAACAGCCTTGAAGTTCAATCAAAAAAAAAAAGAAAGAAATTCCCGCACAAACTCATTTCCTTGCTACACACTGCTGGTTCACCATTTTCACAATGTGTCCTGGTGTTAGGAAACCCATACAAAAATAATAATATTCATAATATTAAACTACCAATAATAATGTTGCTGCATGCCATGCACTGAATGGCCACTGTGTACCAGGCACCTGACAACCAATATGAGAGTAAGGTGCTGCCATTACTATTACTTCTCCCTTTTGGAGATGAGAAAACTGAGACCCACATAAATAAAATAACTTGTCCAGGACCAAGTGAGCGAAGGAGCCAGGATTTAAACACTGTCTGCAGATATCTTAAGCAATAAGATAGCATCGGCTCTTTGAACTTTTTTTGCTTTACTTGATCACCTTCTACCAAAAGCACAATCATAGTTTTCAAAAACATTTTTTAATACAAATCAAATTTATACTCAAATATATGACATGTTTCCTCTCCAAAGAGGGAAAGTATATAACTTTTCTCTCCAAGGATGCATAATGGTCCTTCCTGCCCACAAACAGGTTAATTTAGTAAGAATCTGACCCAGTTATTTATGTCTATTGTCTATTAAGCAGTGGAAATATTATATAATGGTGGGCTACAGCATTCCCTCCCAACTCCACGCTCAGTGACATCACATTTGTAGCTTGAAATTGGCCATGACAGGAGAATTTGCACAGAAATTGGCAAACACTTCAAGACAGGATTTCCTTTCTTTAGAAGCCAGGTATTAAACATTTACCACCATACCACTGGTATTCATATTTTATTTTAACCCTTTCTGCTACAGCATCTTTCATCTCTACTCACTACAAGTTATCTACATATATACATATGTCCATCACATTTAAAATAAAAATGAAAACAAAAACCTAAACCCCTCCAGTTAATATCCTTTCCCCCCATTCTTCATTGCCAAATTTACTAAAAATGTTCTATATGCTTAATTCCAACTCTTTCTTATCATCTCATTTATTTATTCATTTTACATATAGTTGAGCAACTACTCTTGATAAAAGGAATCAAGGACATAAAAATGTGAGCAAAAACAAACATGGCCCCTGCCATCGTGGAATTTACATTGCAGTCTGACTTCTGTCCCACCTTGAAAGTCTACAATGTTCTTTTAATGCTTTTTTCCTCCCCTTTTACCTCCTTAAAAACAATTTACATACAAATTTTCCAAATGTTTCATCTTGTTTTCCTCCACAGCCTTCCAAAAAAAAAAGTCAAGATTGCTTTAATGTTTTGACTATTTCTCTTTTTCCTCAGGAATTTCATGCATTACTGTTATTTTATCCTCCTCCTAATCCTCAGAAAACCCATGTCTCCCCCTCTTCCATATCAGTAACTGACACCACAGTCCACTCAACTGTTTAAGCCAGAAATCCAAAAATACTTGTTTCCTTCCTTTTCCTCAGTCGCGCTCCAAATATCAGCAAGCCCTACTGAATTTATATCTAAAAGATATCCCAAATCTAATGCATCTCTCCATCCCAATCTCCATCACCTTGGCCAAGACTTTCTCTTTCATTCAGTCTGAATAAAAGCCTCCTAGCCTATCTCCTTGTTGTTATCTTGCTCTCCAACATCATGTACCATGAAGAATCCAGAGCGAGCATTTTAACGTAATCATTTCTCTCCACATTAAAAAAAAAAAAAAAAAAAAAAAAGCCTCCAAAATCTTTCCATACTACTTGGAATAAAATTGAAACTTGCTTCCATGGCTAACACGGCCCTTCATCTGGGCCCTGCCCACTTCCGGAGCACATCCCGTCCAATCCCTACTTGCTCATTATGCCAACTCTGTCCAGATCTTTATAAATCTTTGCAGGGCTAGCTCCTCCTCTCATTCAGGAGGATTCAGGAGGCTTTCTCTGACCAATCAATGCAAATTTTCCCTGCCCAGGTCGCTCTGTCACTTTCCACCACATTGGTCATTCATTGTTGGTTATTCAGTATCTCTCTTCCTCCATCAGAAAGGAAGCTATGCAAGAGCAAAGACCTTGTCTTTCTTATTCATCAGGATGTCTCTGGTAGCTAGAACAGTGCCTAGCACATGGTAGACACTCAATAGATATTTGTTGATGAAAAAATGAATAGAATAAGATTTAAAAAAAAAAAAACAGTAAAAGGGAGGAATAATGAGAAACAAAGAGCCTGAGAAGAGGAATTTTTCTAGAACTGCATGGAAAAATAAGAACAGCAATCTGAAGTGGTAAAGTGCTAATGTTATAAATCAAATTTCCGTCTTTATTAAATTCTGACTTGCCCATGGCTTTGTCTATTTTAGAGGCAACCTCATTTAGTGAAAACCTGTTCTGATAAATGTATCTTAATTTTCTTGGCTAGGTCAAAATATTTTTAAAAAGAAAGAAAAACCTTAAAATTTAAAGATTTTCCTGCATCCTCAAAAACATTTCTGAGAGACAGAGTCCCCTGGGCTTCCTCCCATACTTGTGCTGTAATAAATTCCTATCACACACACAGAGCAGGAAAAGATAGAGAAAGGGGAAGGTAGAGTGCTCTCCTCCCCCAGAAAACCAAGAGTGCTGATTTTCCAATGCCCTGTTCTTCCATCAGGGAAGCAAGAAAACCTTAATTGAAGCTTCACAGACCCAGACCTCACACTCTGCTTCCAAGTAACAGCGAATAGCAGGGCTATTTGTGAATAGCAATAGCTACTTCTTTCTTATCTAATCTAATACAGGAAAGAAAAGGAAGAAGAGAAGGGAAGAAAGGAGGAACAAAGGGAAGGAAAGAAGGGAGAGAGAGAAACAAAGAGAGACGGGGTGGTCACATAGAATGGCCTCGGCGCTTCAGTTTTCCTGTCATGCCACAGAGGTGATGCTGGATGGTGAAAACACTCGTGACCCAGGAGCCCAGCCCAGTACCTCATCAGGGACCACACAGCTCGAGGAGACACCGGGAATCCACTGCTCTTGGGCTGCGGTGGCAATGGGGAGTGGCAGCCACTCCAAGATCCTTTGTGAGGAAACCGTTGCTGCTTCCCGTTCTCCCGAAGAGAGTGCGCTGGCAGTGAGGTGGGCTGGGGGCTCCCAGGCTGCAGTGGGCTGCACTGATGGACGACCCCATTGTTCCTAAGCAGAGTTGAACAGAAT
This sequence comes from Pteropus medius, assembly GCF_902729225.1. Taxonomy (NCBI): domain Eukaryota; kingdom Metazoa; phylum Chordata; class Mammalia; order Chiroptera; family Pteropodidae; genus Pteropus; species Pteropus medius. Next base: position 11,087,581 of record NW_024349519.1, on the reverse strand, counting down.
GACAAGGCTTGCAACGAGAAACAGCGATCCCCTGTCCCATCCCAAAGTCCTGCTCTTGGAAATAACCATTCTCAAGCCTTTCATCTACTGTTTCTGGTATGGATCAATGTATTTTTAAAATAACATAATTACAATATTTTTTTTTCAATTTTAGAACTTATCTTGACTTTCTAATATAGAAAACTAGGACTCAGTCCTTCTTACATGGTCACCAACACCACACACACACACACACACACACACACACACACGCACTCACACGCCCTCTCTTCACTCTCCATACTCCAAATATATGTGTCTCATAATGTTTAACTGAAGTGGTATTCAGTATTTAAATAATTATGATCTTGTAAAATACTGTTCATAGCTGACCCATCCAATGTACTCTGATTACATTTTTCTTTCATAAATCCTCAGAGATATAATTCATAGCCACTGGATGGCCCAAAGTTAAAAAGTCTGATCATACCAACAATAGTGAGAATGTGGAGCAAAAGGATTCTGAGACACTGCTACAATCATTTCAAGAGCTATGCCTCAGCATGTAACACAGTGAATATGTGACTATCTGTGGTCCCAGAAACCCCATTCCTATAGTTAAATCCCAGAGAAACCCACATATATTTTCACAAGAAAATTCATTTCAGCATACTTTATAACAACAAAAATTGTGGAAATAATCTAAATTCCAAATCTAGAAAATTAAATAAATGAATTATGATAATTAAATGCTGTACATCAGTTAAAATAAATGAATTATAGCTAGATGTGTCAATAATGATGTATCTCAAAAGCCCTATGTTAAATTAAAAGAAAAACAAGTGATACCATTTATACTGTTTCAAAATATGTTAAATGATACTATTTTGTATTTGCTGGTGTAGTATGATGAATACATATGAAGTAACAGCATAAAAATAATCATAGAAATGAAAAGTCCCAAATTCAAGATTGTGGTTACTTCTAGGGAGAGTGAGTGGTTAGGAAATGGGGTCAGAAAATGTCATTCTCTGAATGTTGGAAATTATATTCTAATTTTAAAAAACGAAAGAAAAATAATGTAACTTTCAGGAGCTCATCTTTCACTAAAAATGTTTCTTCTTAAAGGTGACATTAAATAAAAGATATCCCACTCCATTCATGTGACTCAATCTTAAAATTTAGGAATAAATTGTTCTTTATGTAGGAAAATACTTGCAACTTTTGTTTCTGTTCTTTCCTGCTGCCTGAATCATACAAGACCTCAAGAACAACCTAGTGACCATGTTTATTCTAAATTAGCAGATAAAGTGGGAGTGGATCCCTAAGTGTTTGTGCAAAACTCTGTAGGTGTTCATTATTTTGGGAGAAAGGGACACATTTCTGTGAGAGTCTCAGCAGGGTCATGACCCCTGATACACTCAGAACCTCTGAGCTGGTCTCATGATACAAATGTGAGCCCACGACATGAGCAGCAGATGTTCTGGAAGGCTTCCAGTTCCCTGTTCTGCGCTCCTTCCATGGAGGAGGGGTGCTCAGAAGTAACCTTATGACTCTGGAGTCACTGGGTAGGGGTCCTAATCCTGGCTCCACTCAGCATCAGGTGACTCTGGAAAGGTTACTTTCTGCGCCTTTTTTCTCCTCTGTAAAATGAGGGTAACAATTACTGTGAGCATTAAGTGACTTTATACCTATAAATGGCCAGGCATGCACAGTGCCTGTCACATGGCCAGAACTCAAGAGATATTAACTATCATGAGCCAGGTCTCCCTGTTAGATGCTCTGGATTCTTTCTTAGCATTTTCACAGCTTTATCAGTTACTCATGTAATTGCTTATGTAATGTCTGTCTCCCCCAATATTGTGCATGCTCCTGAGGGAAGGAATCTTATCTCTTGTTCTTGGCCAAGTACAGAATGAGTATGTGTTGAATGGGTGGATAAAAGGATAAAGGAAAGAATGATGTTTCCACTTATGCAGAGCTGCTGGTTGTGAAAGCTAAAAGTTACAAAAAAAAAAAAAGTACATGTTATAAGCTGTGCAACTTCTAAACTACATATCAGCAATATCATTCCTTCCTTATTCCTTCTATAGAACTTCTAGCAGTGTAGTATGATGAAGGTCAGGAAAGATTATTAAAGAAATAAAAGAGACTATTATCCCCTTTGAAAAAAGCCTGGCTCAACAGTAACTGAATGAAGAGAAAAGGAGTGTAGGCAACGGTGGGCTGGGGAGTCCCAAGACCAGAGGAGACATGACTTCAATGATGAGGTTAAAATTGCCAGGGTGGGACCAAAGGACAGGGTCTACAGTCAGTTGTCACGTCCTTCTGCTGTCAGTGAGGCAAATCAGAAAGACACTAGGAAGCCGAGACAAAAAAGATGCAAGAAGAAAGTGAAAAAATGGGAAGCAAGAGGGGTTTATAGGTTGGTTGTTTTCCAAAAAAAATAAAAATAAAAAAATAAGGTGAGCAATGCAATTACTCCCATCAGCTGAGAGGATGTAGAGAAAAAAGACACTCTCATATAAGCCAAGGGGAGGTCTTCTAGCTCATGGCTTTCTTGGCATGAGCTTGGGTCAGAATGATAACTGGATTCTTTCCCTTTACACGCCTGAGATTTACAGCGAGCCAACAGAGCACTAAACTCTATTTAAATGATCTCCAAGTACACCCAGGCAAGAAGGTGATCAGAATTTAATGATTAATCTCAGCTGGTTGCCAGTCAATAATCTTGCTCTTGCCTTTATGTCAAGAAGTATAAAGAGGCAGGGCATAGAATAAAAAGGCAGGATTTTTTTAAAGATAAATTTCTTTCTCAGACAAGGTAGGAAAATAAATCAACCACATTTTTTAAAGTTCGATAAGGGCCTTATAATTACTGAAAAAATGGGGCCTGAATGTCAATTTGTGAGTTATTATGGGTTCGACAGGGGAAGAAAATTACAGCATGTGTTTGAACTTTTAATATGGCTTAGTTATTCTTATCATCTATAGTCCACATGAAAAAATGAATGTGCCTCACACTCACATTTTTTAAAATGAAAATGGGTTACTAAATAAACTTGTTCTTTAATTTGAATATGATGTGTGAGTATTCCTGTATGGTTTGGACTGGCCCGTTGTGGAATTCCAAAACGAGACTTAAGTAACAGTATCATCTGTAGAGTAAACAAGAGACTCCAACTTAGCAGTGCTCTTTGATGGATAACATTCATTTGAATGCAGAGATTCAAGGCAAGCTGTTAACAAGCCCGTTATCATTCGCAACCACTTTTCCCTGTGAATCAAGATTTCTCAGTAGTTTGCAACCAGAAAATACAGCTAACATAAACTTGCCAAAAGCATGGAACTTTTCAATTCCAAATTTGGGGCTCACAAAAACTTTTGGCCTCCACTGATTTTTCTTAAAGTGTGAAGAGTTTGAACATATATAATAGATTTATCTTAATGAAAGAAGCCTTGTTTATTATATTATGGTCTAAGGTCTAAGGTCAAGACGTTATCCCTTTTTTAATGAAAGTTTGGAAACTACTGATTTAAATAATTTTTCTCTGCACATGCAATGCTTGACACCAAACATTCAAAGGACTCACAATTTCTCTTGCTTGTGAGATAAGGAAAAGAGATCATAAACCAAGCAGACTCCAAACACCGTGATGCCCGTCTCCTTCACCAGCATTGCGCAGGTCCCCAGGAACAAACTGAGCAGCAAGAAGAAGGGAGAAGCTGTGGGAGGAAAACACTCCCCAACACAACACTGGTCCACACTCCTGAAAAACAAATCAAGATTCTTTTAATCTAAGAAAGGTGGGTCACCAAGAAATACCACCTTTTAACAACAATTTCGCTGTATTCTAAATGAAAATGGGCTACTAAATAAATTTGTTCTAACATCAATTTTATTTTATTCTAAGTAAGCAGGTGAGAAAAAATTTCTCAAAGAATAGAATTATTTAAAATTGCAAAGATGGAAAAAAGTAAATGCCTGAGACTAAATTTAATACTTGAATTGAAGTATATAAAAATTATAGCAAAATATGGCATATAACGAATGAACACTGAAAGCCATTTAAAATGCCACCGTAGAGATATATTTGGTGACATGGAGAGATGTTTAAATGAATATACTTTAAGTGAGTAATACAGGTTACTAAGCCATATGCATGAACTCCAGAGCCCGGTCTCCAGGATTCAAATCATAGCTCTACAGTTAACGAACAGGGTAATAAATGGTAGCTTATTTTGCCCCTCTGTGTCCCTTATCCATGCAATGGGATCACAGTGTTAAAGGGAGGATTCAATAAGTGACTTAATATATGTCAAGTGTTTATCATCATTATTATTATTATTTTAGTGAAGGTATCTGATATGCTTTTATCCCCAAAACAATCAGTGGGGATATATGTATAAACACACCAAAACATAATCATCACTTCTCTTTGTGATGAAAATACAGATGCTTTAGTCTTTTTCTTTTCTTCTGGCTAATTCGTATTTTTAAATTTCTTTTCCATGAGGATGTATTAGGTAAAGTTTGTTTTTTCTCAGTATAATTTCCAGCAGGGATTTTCAAGAACCTTCCATCACTATAAAGCCTTTTTTCACTTTACACAGCGGAAGGAGCCCCACACCAAGAAACATCACTGTTCCTTCAGCAGGTGCCACACCCATCTGCACTTACTCTTGTGAAATAGAGGCCAATATTTCTGTATTTGTTACATCATCTTACCCTTACTGTTATGTCTTGGAACAAGTAAATAAAATCATATGCCAAACGTGAAGTAGATATGCATTCTTCTCCAAAGCTGGTCTATAGCTTAAATTGCTAAAAGTGAGAATGGTATGCAACAACAAAACCTCTAATACTATTATCATATAGATATGGATATACTGCAAGCCTAATCATGTTCTCAAATATATCAACCACACAGAAAAAACCTAAGAGAACAAGTTTAAACTAAATTCTGTTATTAATCCTGTTCTAACACTAAACAGGAAACAATTGTTCGATTTAGGCTTATATTTTTAAGCTTTTCACAACACCTTTTTATGTGACTAGCAACGCAGTGAAAGGTCACAAAGCCAAAACTAGAAAAAAAAATGGTACTAATAAGAGGCTCCACTCTTTAAACTTTATAAGAATTAATTAATTTCATTCTTGATCCAAGGTCTAAATTGGGTTTCCCAATTTCAGCACTATTGGCATTTTGGGGAAGATGGTTCTTTGTTGTAAGGGCTGCCCTACACATTGCAGGATCCTTGGCCTATCCAGTTTTGACAAGCAAAAATGTTTCCAGACATTGTCAAATGTCCCCTCGGGGGCACAAATTTGCTCCATATTGAGAACCACTGGTTTCGAACAGTGTTCCTCAGAGTAACCGGGCTTTGTAAGATTACAGGTCAATAAACTGATCCAAAGATCAAGGTTCACAAATCTTTAACCAGGCAGCTCTCCACAAAGGAGGGCGACATGGTTCACTGGCCCCCTTTCTCTGGGCCATGCTCTGAGTCATCTGCCCTATTTACATTCTCTTTTCAACCTGCCCCTTTTCCATGTGGATATGTCACAGTTCAGGTAAGAACCTGGTCGCATTGCAGAGGAGAGGGGCAACATAATGGGAAATTGTTTTATTGCTTTTCAGTCTCCCAAAGCAAGGAACTTCTGTATTTTGATGAAAGACTGGGTAAATTGGAAAACCATATTCAAGAAACAGTATTTTCAATTCGGTCTTATCGTTTTAAGCTCTAAGCTACTTCAATGAGGACAAGAAAGAGGAAGAAACATTAGCACCAAACTGAAAAGAAAAAAATTAAACAAATCAAAGGCAAATAAGATAAGGGACTACATCCAATATATTTTGGCTCAGCGCTAAGATTCCAAATTTCATTCTCAGTAAGAAACTACAAGTAAGAAGCAAGAGCTTGTCTTCTTGGTAATGGAAATGCAGTTCCTATAAATGGCTCTGACATGGTTCAGAATGTGGCTGGAAAAGAGAACAGCCTAGCACTTGGTAAGGAGAGGGTTTCCTATCCCAGGGCTCCAGGAAGTTTTGAGCATTTCACTGCCAAGAAGCCTCCTCTCTCTGGCAGATGCTCAGTCTACACACACACACACACACACACACACACACACACACAGAGCAGAAATTTCCAGGGGACAGCATGACCGTAGTCCCACAGAAGGATATGCTTAGTTATACATACCTATTGTAGGAGAGAAAGGCCAACAGAAACAGCAGGCATGCTAACACGTCAGCTCTGCCAACAATTCCGGCCACCTAGGATGTGTGAAAAAAATTGAAAAATAAAAACCTGAGAAAATTACTTTCAGAAAACTATTACAGAAACATATTTGACTTTAGATGAATGTAAGGTATAATAAAATAGAAAATACATAGTTCTTCAAATTCTGATACATGACAAACCATCTCTGGTTATCATGGATATATCTAACAATAATTATCTAACAGAAGGATAAAAAGAAGAAGAGGCAATATTTTCATGCTTAACTTCGTTTCTAACCTTCCTTCTATAGAAGGTTAATTTGCAGCATTAAAGTTTATTCATGTATTGGTTTATTCAAAAATATTTTTTGAGTACTAAGTGCCAAACACTGTGTTAGTCTTTGGGCACCAGAGTGCTAATGAAGCAGAGGATATTTACAGAGAAAATAAGTTGAGGAATCAATAATTTTGATAAGAATGGAATGAGTATGAAATTATGATTGGTATATGTGAGTATATGTGCATGTGTGTGTGTATTTCTAAGCTCTGTCACTGAGAGGGCCGAGAATCAAAATACCCCAGTGGCAAAGAGCCATCTTGGCACTAACTCAAGCTATTCTTCCACTAAAGAGAACACAGATTCCAGGGCTGAGGCTGAGGAGATACAAGAGGAGCTTGGATCATCTTCTCATGTTAGAAAGTAAGAAAGTCCTCAAACACTGACAGGTACATGTCAAAAAGACATAGAGGCCAATGACAAATGGCTCCCACTGATCAAATATGAGACAATTTTAACTTCAAAATAAATAAGAACATTAATAAATTATAAACCATTGAAAAATCTGACATCCATCAATGCATACCGATAATAAATATATGAATGGATGGATGGATGGATGGATGGATGGATGGATGGATGGATGGATGGATGGGTACATGTATAAGTGTATACATACATATAGTAAGAAGTGAATAGGAAAGAATGGAGAGCTCTTCTTTACATTAAAAAGTCAGTTGAATGTAGAGAGAGTAATGCAATTGGAAAATAGCCGTTTTGCTTCCATAAGAGTAAAGACTGGATTGAGTAAAAAACCTCACAAAATATCAATGGATGCTGAATCCACTGTGAAAGTTTGATGAAGTAAAAGATATTTTCATGGCTTCAAAATATTTCTTCACTGATTACTTATTAGCTAGAAAAATAAAAAGAATAATTATATTATGGAGAAAATGTGTTACACTGCATTACATCTTGACTGGGAAATCGAACTTAACCTCACAAATAAAAGGCAAATGAATGTGGCATGCTTCTGCATGTGATATCCTAAGAAGGGCACAACATCACCTATGTAGTATTTCAGCCAGGAATATATAAACCGAAATATAATCATGAGAAAACATAAGACGAACTCAAAATCAGAACATTGTATTAAAATATATAAATAAATATATTTTATATTAATAAAGTATAAAATGTAGTAATTCTATATTACTATTTCGTAACATTAAAATCTTATTATGCTTCAATATTTTCTAATTTATATCGTGATTTACTAATTATGTCACAACTCATTATAATCTATCATAATATTGCATATAGTATATTATTATATATTACAGGTATAATATATTATACTTACATGATATACTATATATGCATATATTTTTCCTTTACATTTATATACTTTTATATTTTACATATTTATTATGTATTTACATATAAGTTATATTATTTTATTTATATCAAATTTTAATAAACTATAAGTATAAATCATATATTATAAATTATATAATACGTAATATGCATCATATATTTATATCATATTTATGTTATAATTATATATGGCATATATTATACCATTATTGATTGCAATATCATAAAAAATCATATTAATATCATTTTATATTATGTATATTCTAACAAATTTTAAATTATATTTAAAGCTATATATTACATTATAGAGAGATATGAAGGCTGGTAACTGTTCCAAACTTAAGAAGACTAAAGAGAAATGATGACTAATGACCTTAATTTTAGAATAAAACTAAATTATTGAGGTATAAATGGACATAAATTATGCGACCTGCTCTCAATGCTGCAGGAAAACAAAAAATTTTTTATATATTGAGGACGAAAGAGAAGAAAAATGATAAAACGAATGTGACAAAATTTTTTAAATTGATGAATTTGGATAAAGAGTATATTTTTTAAGTTTGCTATATTTTTAATGCGTTATTCAGAAAAAGGCCAAAATGGAAGAGGCATGGGAAATAGAGGGCTATTATTTTGCTACTTAAAATGCATGTGCATTTCTCTTAACTTTTTGAAATCTGAGAAATAAAACTGTAAAGGAATAAAACAAGGTATGTCTCAACGAATGCTTCAAAGAGGTCAAAGGCCACATATGAGCTGACTCTTAAAGATAAGGAGAATTTCCACAAGAGGAATGAACAGTTTTAGCATTTCAGGCACAGAAAACCGCATCATCCAAATCATACAAGGACCTGAAGTCCACGGCATATTAGAGAAACAATGACTAACAGCAAAAACTAGTTTCCTGGGAAATACAGCTGTAAATATTCTCATATAATGAGCACACTTTGCAGTCATAAAGGAGAGGCGATGACACACTCATAGAGCTGGACCATGCCAAGCTTGAAGACAGACTCCTCTTGCCATGTGACTGAGACTCAATTTTGTTATCTTTAATTTGATATTTGGTTTTGTTATCTTTAAAATGAGTATACACCCCCTACATCATGTACTGTTGTAATTAATGAGATGATATGTATAAAGTGCCTGCTCAACACTGGTGCCCTTCTTTCTTCCTTTTTCCTACAGAGAAAGGGGGTCAGACTCAGCACTGAGACAGGTTGTTATACGTGACTTATGGAAATTATCTTTTTACTTTAAGGATTACGTATATGATGTTTAACTTATTAGATAATCTAATATCTATTAGTTAAAATAGAAATAAAAAGTAATTCAATTATATACCTACATATGGATAGCAAGTCACGCAAGAATAAAAATTTTAGTCCAGTCTACACCAAGAGAAACCTGGACATGGCCAGATAATTTCATTGGCAGTACAGAGTTGAAAGCCATTACCTAATGTGGCTGCTTAGACTATATACTCTTCATTGATCCATTAACCTATGAAGAGCTTGAGTGCCAAATCAGGAGGACTTCATGGCTCAAGGGAAATAGGCAGTGACAATATGGTTGTCACTTCAGTGTTAAGGCCAAGCTCAGACTCATAGTCTATAAAGCAACGACTGCACACAGTTCACCTATGAAGCTCAAATCTGCTTGTTCAGTCTACACCATTATCTCTATGAGCACTGAGCTCGGTACCAACTGCAAGGCCTCCTGAGGGTTAAACAGAGAGAACAGCTAGCCAGCAACAAAGTCTTGGGATAAGGCCAGGCCTCTAGGCCCAGAGGAACACCCGTCATAGTACAACTGATGTGTCCCACTCAGACAACAGCAAGACCTGCAAGCTCATATTGGGCACAGCAAGCTGGAATGAGGCAGTTACAAGCTAGGCAAGCATAACTAATGCATTAAAGAAGCCTGAAGCCCTGCTTCTCGAATTGCAGCCAGTTAGTGCTGCTCAGAAATAGCAGCAGCAGCAGAATGTGCCAGGTGGATGTGCCCAAATATAAAGAATGTAGTATCCCTTGGAGCAAAAGTTAAGAGGGGATGTTAAAATATTAGTGGCTAATACTGATAGACTACTGCCAATTTCAAACCACCAAGACTTCATCAAATACCTATTCTATTTCCCTATTGAGCTGGGGTCTCTGGGGCAAGGGAGTTAGATGTTTGTCAGCAACTACTATGTGTTTAGACTAGCCATTCACTGTGATTCAATTAGTATCATGTTCAGTAACTGCATGTTTTATTCCAGTCGACAAACATTTTCCAAATGCCTCCTTATTGCCAGGTATTATGCCAGCTGGAGAGATATAACCTACCTCAAGGAGTTTAACATCTGGTAAGGAGTCAAAAGAGCATATTAATATTAATAATACAGAAAACTGCATGTATCATAAAAAGGAGTAATCATTGCCCTGGGAAGACTCAAGGGATTAATTTTGACTGTAGGATCTGGGAAGGCTTCATGGAAAGGCCGGCCTTAATACACTGAAACTTAAAAGACGACAGACAAGGAGGGGGAATGTGAAGCCTGGGCCAGAGAGGGAATGCAGAAGAGTTCCAGGCAGAGGAAAGAGGTCTGAAAACATATGGGGTGTTTTTGGAAGGGAAGGCCTAAAGAGATGAGAGCACTGAGTAAATGAAAAGGGGGCGGGAGTGGGCAGTGGGAAGCTAAGATGGAACGTTAAGTTGGAGCCCCTTTGGCTTGATTCTGTGACAACGTCAGCTGAACAGTAGGGTATTAGGAAGTACAAAAGGACTTGCTCAAAAATAAATGAAATGGATAGCATGTATTTCTGCCTCATGCTGCAGGTTTCCATCTCCAAGGGGATAGTTGTAACCGCAGAACTGTGTCTTTAAATATTCAAACAATGGAAAAACATCAGTGAATTGAGTAGAATTTAAATAATGTAACATTCAGATCTCTGAGCAAGCTTAACAGAATCACATGTGGATATTGCCAATTAAGGAATTAATTTGCTCCCAAAACGTATTACTTCTTAGGATAACACTCATAGGATTTATATAAAGTATACTATATGTATAGTTATTAATCATTTTATCTGCAAGGATGAGTTCTATTAGTGTCAGACAGAGCCAGGAACATACACTTAATACATGGCAACAGCTGAAGTCTGGGCTGACTGATTAGATCATTACCATTCTCTCCTATGTGCTCTTGTCCCAGCTCTGGAAACGTTGACCTTAACTTTCAACTCCATGTGTCAGCATTTCCTACTCTTGCTTTTGACTTAAGTGCATTCCTTCAGAACCAGTAATGTCTTTAGGATGATTAAGTTTTAATTCTCCTAGGAGAATTACAATATTTTTCCCAATTTCTCTACTGATTTTTCTCATGATTCAGATTCAGAAAAACATATAAATTTCCCAAGAAATATACTGTCAAGAAACCCTTCCAAGAATTACAGGCCTTAAATGAAGAAAGGTCTGGGTCTACCTGATTCATTGCTATATGCCTGCACTGAGGACTACATTACAGTCTCACAAATATTTGTTGCAATATCGAGTAAATAAGTGAATGTGTTCCTGTCTACTTAAATTAAATTGGAAATATTTTTTCCCTTTGCTGGGATTCTTGTTTTATTACAACATATTATATTGTCTTCTATGTATTTTCGTGTAGGTGCTTTAGCTTTTCTAAGAGACCGTGAACCAATTGTAAGTAGGGAACCTGTTATCTACCCCCTGGGCACCCAGCAGAATACCTGTAACAAGTAAGTACTCGTTAACTATTTGATGATTACATAATGAATAAAGCAAATCCTTAATCATATCAAAATGTTTAACCTAAAACCCTTCCACTCCATAATTTAAATCTTCCATTCTTCCTGAGATAACTTATGTTCCCATTTTTGTTTTTGTTTAACAAAGGGGAGCTATATCCCTCACGAACTCTCCCCCCCACCACTATGGTCCATTTTATTTTTTTAAATAATTTATCACTATGTCTTCTATAAAGCACATCTTTTTTCTATTTCTCTGTCCTCCTCCTTAGAAACCTGGACTAATATCTATAATTAAAAAATAGTCTCTTGATTTTACTTCCTAGTATTGATTGTCAATGTAGGTTAAATTTCTTTGCCTCTTTTTTACCTCTCTCATCTCTTTGTGAATGCAAATTGTTTCTCTAACACTTTTCCCTAAATAAGTGTCCAACCCTTAGACTCCTTTACTGTTGTAACTGTGTTAGCATGGATTATTTTTTTATCAGTACAAAAGTTTGCTGAAACTCTTTTTGAAAGGCCATTTTGCTAATAGAATTTTCCTTTTTTATTTAGAATTCAACCTAACTTTATCAGCTCTTGATCACACTACCAAAGGTTATCTGCATTTTATGTTCTCCCACTCTGCAAGCAGAGAATTAAGACTGTTTTTGTTCCATGCATTTGTTCTTTCCTGCAAAAATCTTCCCCAAGACATTCTTATCACAGATTTTCAACTGTACTTTAAAAATTGTCAGAAATGTAACAGTGTCTATGGGCTTAGATTTTAAAACTGCCTTTGACCCAGCATCATATATTCTACATGGCTAGTAGTAGCCTTTTATTAGTATTTCTTTTCACATTACATCCAAAAAGAATATTAAAAACATGTATCTCTCTCATCTTTTAAAATTAATACCTAAAATTTTTCATCATAACTTTAAATACTTGAAAGAATCTAACCCCCTACGCACTGTAAATATTGACATTTTAAAATAAGGCTTGATGTTACGGTTTTAAATTTACCAAACGGAATCTGAAATGTACCATAGCAATTTGAAGCTCATCATTTACCATTTATACAACATGAACAAGATCTTCTTTAAATGGTAGACATTTACACCCTTCTCCCTGAACTCATATTTCCATTTTATTTCCCCCTCATCATTTCTTCTTAATGTGTTATATACTTATGCTTCAAACAATTTTATTGCCTCTCTCTATAATATAATACATATATAATTACATTTATTTTTTAAATTTCTTGTGACCATAAATTTCTGTTAATTTTAAAAATTTGTATTATTTTATTAGCATTAATGTGCAATTATTCAATTCATCATAAACAAATTAGAAAAAACTGATAAATAATCATCAAATATAAAAATACATCTCTAAGTAACAGATATAGCAGCTTCCTTTTCAATAAATTTAGTGGTCTATGGTTGACTATTACCTTTGTTAGAATAAGAAAGCATGCAGCACCAATTCTATTCCTAGCTTTCATCTTTAGACTGTTCACAGAAATGAAAACAGAACTAGCCGTAATAGCTGTGACTTCATTCTTTGAACACAAAGAATGTGATCTATTATCTGCAAAATCATAGTGATCTATTATCTTACATATCATTTAATGACCTACCAGCTAACGATTCAATCAAGTCCTCCTTTAATTTGGTTGAAAGCAAATAATTTAAGCATACCCATCACTGGAGTTACCTGTCAACAGAGTCATTCACTTTCACAATCTCTTAGAAGTACAGCAAAAAGGCTTTACCAAGACTTTCCAAAAGAACTGTTACTTATACCACACAGCCTTCCACTTAAAGGCAACTTGTTCAGTCTAAGATCCTCAGAAAGAGCTGGGAAAATAATCTTTAATAATGTAATTTTTTAATAAAGTGAATTTTTTCTTAATCACTTCTAATAAATACAATTTTGTCAAAATGTTAGGTTTAAGATTTAGAAATTTGTTTGTGGAAAATGTCCATATTATAGCCTAACTGGCAAAACCAGTCCTCATTATCAAACCAAATAGCCAAATCAGACTTTTTGTGTCAGTTCAAATGAATATATTATTATGCATCCCCATGATAATCATCTCACTTCTGAATTCAGAACTCAATACAGGATACCATACCCTACTTCCTATGCCATGCTCCATGCTTCATCGAAATTTGTATAAGACAGAAAGATATGTAGCCCTACTTTGGGTTTATTACACGTTAATTGAAGGAGGCTTTGCTGACACCAAGACATTAAATTGTCTCTTTGTAAGGAGCCTTGGAGGTTTGTATGCCTGGGGCATAGTAAGTTTCTGATATATGAGAGACCTTCCTCCCTCCCTCCCTTTCTCCCTCTCCTCCTCCTCTTTCTCTTCCTCTTCCTCTTCCTCCTCCTCCTCCTCTCCTCCTCCTCCTCCTTCTTCTTCTTATCTTTTCTCTCTCTCTCTCTCTCTCTTTCTTTCTCTCTTTCTTTTCTTTCTTTCTTTATTGAGAGAAGGGCAATTGAAAAGAGAAAAGGGAAAGGAGAACCAATTTGACACCTTTACCCCAGGTGTGTTCTCAGACAGATTAACTTTAGGAAAATATCCAGATGCAAGCTGAGGCTCTGGAAATAATCCTTTGAAAACTGTGTTGTCCGTGAACCCCTTGGAAAGTTTTCATCTACCTCTAGCAATAGACATAAAATAAACCAACTGTGGTTACTGAGATAAGAAACAAGGTAACGTAATAATTCCATCTCTGAGCATGATTAAGTCAATATTTTAAAGAGGGCCAGATATCCAAACTATCTATTTTTCTAAATAAATTCATCATCCACAAAATAACTACACTTCCAATACCTTGGGAAATTTTTTGTTAGTCTCCTAAGTCTGTTTTTCTAACTTGAAGAATGTCAGCCTAACTTCGTGTAGTCTTCCTCCTAGCACTTATAGTTCTGTCATAAATATTATAAATATAAAGCAGAGTGAGAGAAGGTAAAATATAAATGTAGAGCAGAAACAATGACCCAGCATGATAAGTATCTCAAAATGTCCTTTGCTGTTTAAAACATATTAGAACTTAAATTTTCTGCAAATAACAAAGTGTAGCTATTTATTCCTACCTACAATAATAACAGTGGTTAATTAGAAAAGCAGTTAAATCCTGGAGATGCAATAAGGCCATGTGAACATTAGAAAAGAAATGCTGTCAGGCAGAATGATTTGTATTAAATATAAACACTTTAGTAAAGCGTGGAATTAATATGATTTAGAAAAGGAACAATTTTGTTTAGTTTTCTTTTCTTTTTTTGGTTCATTATTTCACTGAGTTCCGAGACTCACCGCCTCAGTGTGAATAGGATGCACAGCAAAAAGCAATGCTGTAACAAAAGCAAGTCCACGATTCTTGAAGACAGTTTTGTCACAGGTATACATCAGCACAAGAGTCACCAGGCAGTGTAAAATTACATTTACTGCATGAAAGTAGAAGGGGTTCATGCCAGTCAAAAATATGTTTAACCTGTAAAAAAAAAAAAAAAAAAAAAAAAAAAGACAAAAACAAAAACAGTTACACACAGAGCATAAGCACAAGGCAATCAGAGGGAATCCATCAATAATTCAAATAATTATTTTTAATGACTTCCAACATCAGGTTACTCTACATATTTGAGTATCCCCTTTATTCTATCTCAGAATTTTCCTATCTGCGGAAATTATTGCAAATGCAATACAATACTATTTCAGAAAACTTTGTGGCCTCACCGGGAAGGCAGACAGATAGGTGCTGAACCTGCTGTCTATGGCAATTAACCGCCGCCCCCCCACCTCACCCCTGCACTATACTCTTGCTCCACTACCAGCTCTTCCTAAGCAGCTGAGTGTCCAAAGGCAAGTCTACGCTGGAGATGAGAAAGAAACCACAAGGCTGTGACTATGGTCACAGTTGGACAAACCAGGCATAAATGTGTTCTCTCACCCACGATGCCACCAGGAACCAAATTTCCAGATTCTGCACCCAAAATCATCAGTAATTACCACCTACACAAGGGGGCTTCAGAGCACCTACAGGCTATTAACAACTGCAGCTGAAATTAAAAAGACGAGCAGAAATATAGCATTTAAGAATTTGTATTAAATGTTTTCTAACATAAATTCCCACAGATCCTAGAATTAGAATTCTAAGATTATGATGAAGAAACTAAAAATAAAACCACAAAAGGAATTTTATTGTTCAACATCTTTTAAAAAATACTTTCCTGAGATAGAAATGCAGAACAGAGACACTTCTGAAAGTTGGTTTAAATTTAATAACAGGACATAATGTCCCGAATTGAGTCTGTGGGATTATAGAAAATATACAGTTGTATAGAGTATGGTTCTTTGGGGAGAGCAAATATACCCTAAGTGGTATTGCCTATAGTTGTCTATACTCCAGCCAATTTCTCCAAAACGGCAATCCCACATCTTTATTTTCATGCCCTTGATCTGCTTGTTACAGAAACACTTCCTCTTTGCCAAAACAATTAAGAATGTAAAAGTCAACTTTAGCGATGACATATGCATATTCTAAATATTTGACTTGATTCATACAGAGTTTTAACTTACAGAATTTTAAACACTTCAAGCTTTATTTGGACGCATGAATCTAAATGTCATAGTTTTTATCTGACTCCACTTTCACTCCTGCCGAAGTAATCATGGTTCTAACATGGCTTAGAAAAAGGAATCGCTGGGTGGGATCCAACCGCAGGGCTCTGACGCCAGTTGTGCTGGCAGACCCACAAGTCTGCACACACACCTCAGCATCCTTAAGATGGGAACTCACTCAAACAAAAAGAGGAACTGTCAGTGAACTAGGGGACTGACAATTCTAACTGAAGAAGGGAGAACAGAGTCCCATTGCAGTAAAGAGGACCCACATATGGTGATATTGCTGCTGGAAATCAGAAAGCTAGGGATGGTGGAGCTGTGAGAAGGGTAAGACCAAGTGCCCATCCTCAGAGAACCTGGGTGGGTGCGTTTCGCGAAGAGTCCATCCCCCTGAGGTTGATTTTACACTTCACCAGATTGAGCTTTTCAGACCAACTAAGCCATTCAGTTAAAATTCATTCAGACTGGTGATGATGAGAGAAAACAGGTCTAACAACTGGTTTGGGGGGTGAGCATACTGGAAGGTCTAGAAGTTGTCAATATGTATCAAAGGCTCTAAAAAATGCATACCTTCTGACCAAAAACTCCACTTCTAGAAATATTGCATAAAGAAATAACTGGAAAAGTATTCAAATATATATACACATATATGTGACATTGTGATATAATAAGAAATACATATTTTGGTCTTCATCCTGACTCCTGGTCAGAGATTCTAAAACCTTTGTAATTTCCTAAGAAATAAAAGTGATATTCTAATATTTGATCTTTGGCCCTGGTTCCTGACACAGTGCTCCTGAATTCCCTGAAATTCCCTAGGTGATAAAAGTGCCTTTTGTTCTAATGAGGTGACTCTTGGTCGGTTTCTGGATAGCTTCAAGATGGGGGCTGGTCACAAGAAAGACCAAGTCATGATTAGAAGCTTGGAAATTTCAGCCCCACTCCCCATCCTCCAGGGTGGGATGAAGGGTTGGAGATTGAGTTAATAATCAATCAGGTCTACATGATGAAGCCTCCATAAAAATCTCTGAACTACAGAGTTCACACAGCTTCCAGGAAGGTGAACACATCCATATGACAGCAGGGTGGTGTCCCCTACCTCCACGAGCAAAGAAGCTCCTGTGCCTGGGACCCTCCAGACCTTGCCTTCATCTGACTGTGTACCTGTATCCTTTATCATATCCTTTATTATATAATAAACAATAAACATAAGTGTGGGCTTCCTTGAGTTCCGTAAGCCATTATCGTGAATTACTGAACCTGAGGAGGTGTTGTATGAACCTCTGATTTATAGTCAAGTTGGCCAAAATATAGAGAACCTAGGGACCCACTACTTGTGATAGGCATCTGAAGTCGGGGCAGTCTTATGGGACTAAGCCATGAACCTGAGGGATCTGATGCTAACTCCAGGTAGGTAGTGTCAGAATTAAATTGAAATGCAGGACACCAAGCTGGTGTCAGAGAATTGGTCAGTTTATTGTAATAATCTCACATATGTGGTGTCATAAGTATTGTGAGTGAATAGAGGAAGAAACAGTTTTCAATGTACAATGCATCTTGCTGTATAAATTATACAAATGACAATACAGAGAAGGTAATGTATCTAATAAGTCAAATCCCTGATGTATTTGACTATTTCCACAGATATGATGCTTTAGATCATAACTTTGGATTACAAATAACAGCACTGTTTTTAAAAATGGACAAAAGACTTGTTATTTTTCTAAAGTATTTGTTATTCAACCAGTTGAAAAGTAAAAGGCATCATCGAAGATGATGTTATTACTATATCACTACATTTTTATGAGGAATTTAACACACATTCCTTTGCCCTTCTAAAAATGATATAAAATGCTAGGCATGTGTCATCTTTCTGGTCCATATGTATCATAATTGAAAATGTGCAGGTGTCATCCACATAGATTATTACTTCTGGGAATGGGTTTAGGAAAGTGAATTAAATTAAATCCTAAATTATAAAAATAAATTGCTGAATGGGGAACTACTATGGTAATAAGGTAATGGCAAGAAAGCCCTTCATATGGTACCTAACATTGGTGAAGCCAAGCTTTGAGAAATCACCCAGAATCTAGAGTTTGGAGAGTTCCCCACATGACCAAAAAAAAAGGAGAGTGAACTCTCCAAACTACAGTAAGTGATCTTGAGATGAAATGATAACAAAATTTTAGAACTATTTGTGAGCAGAAAAAAACCTCTGGTTCTGGAAGCCAATATGAGTTCACAAAAAGGAGGTTTCACTAATTAAACCTCACATTTTAATAGGACAGAGGATGTGATAGATACATCACATCTTCATTTTAACAAAGGCGTTTATCAATATATCTCGGAAGCTCCTTGCACACAAGATAAAATAAGACAGATTTGTAGTAAACACAAAGGGTGGTGAATAATAAATCAATGTCTCCTTGGATAGAGATCTCCTGTGTATGTCACGGGATTCTGATATTATCTCTGGTCTGTCCAGTATTTTTATCAAAGACTTAAATGAATCTTTAGTGTATGCCCACCAAGCCTGCTGATGGCCTGTAGCTGAGAAGGAGAGTTACTGTACCAGGAAACTGATTGAGATTCACGAAGAGTTTAAATGCTTGAAATTGTTAGTTAGTTCTAACATAGAATATGGGTAAGTGTAAAGATCCACATTTGGACATGAAAGAGAACAAAATACTTGCAATCAGATTAAAACATGGTATTGTCTAAGGGCTGTTAGTTTTCCCAAATTCAAAGAGTAATTGTGTCAAAACAGACCAAACAACCAACAGACAAACAGACAGGCAACTGCTTAAGTTAGGTTATTTTTCATTTCAGTTCACTCCAACAGATATTTATCAAGCACTACATGTCATGTATGATGTAGGGCCCAGAGATACAAAGAGAAGATGTGGCATCTGCTATCAGATAGTTAACAGCATAACAGGAAAAAGAGAGCACTTAAACAGATACTTAAGAGTTAGTGAAAGAATTCTAGCAATGAGAGAACCTACCAGGTGCAAAGATAGGGAAGAGGGAGTTATTCTAACTGCGGGTGGAGGAAGGAAGGTGAGTGGTATACAATAGAGGAAGCAGCCACTCAGCATGCTATTTAAATGTTGAAACAACTTCACAAGAGGGTTCTAGGGTGCTAGGGAGTTTGGGGGCCTCAAAGTAATGTCTCTGGAGTGTAGGTTTGAGGAACTAGGGGATGCTCAGCCTAGAGAAAGACAGCAGACAGAAATGATACCAAGTTTTCCAAGGGAAAGGCTCTTTGCTTTATTTATTATGGGCTACATCCCCAGTGTCTAGCACAATGCGTTGTTCATGGCTGTCACACAATAAATGGATGAATGGATGGGCATTTTGATTGAATGAGTGAATGAAATATTGAAGCAATGCACTTATCTTACGTAGCTTCCGGAGTGGAAACAAAGATCCCATAACCGTGTTGCAAATACACTGCACAAAGACTAAGTTTAGCCTGCAAACTGTTTTGTTTTACCTGTAGACCTTATTTTTCTTTTCTTAATTTACCAACATTTTTAAAGTGGGTGCTTTCATATAAAAATTTCCAGTTTCTCTTGAAATATTAGAAGACCTAGCGACTCTGAGCATCCATGGCTGCATGGAAACATTTGGGTGCCCATTTAGATGGCATAAATACTCAATTTGCCACAGTGCTTGCCAACTACTAGGAGGCAGACTTTAGGTCAAATAAAGAGGTAATATTTAAAACCAGAATAGGTATTCAGATAACCAGAAATGTCCATGCAGAAGTGTGATAACAGTCTACCTTAAACACCATCTAAAAAAACAGTCTCTCAGGTTCCACATCGCCCTCAACGTACCTCCATTATAGCATTTAATCAATTTTCTTAAACTCTTTTGCTATATTGTTCAAATATTATAAGCATTTTTTCATACATAATAGGAAATTAATTTTTCATCATTGTATCCATCTCACTTACCTGCAGTAGATTCTAAATGAAAGTTTACTGAATGAACAAATAAAACTTATAATAACTTAGGAGTTAGAAAAGATCATCTTTCCTTTTCAACTCTAAGAATCTCTAATTTTATTTGACTTAGACTTCAATTCTCATTCAAAGCTGGGCCAAGCAATAGGAAATAAAACAATTTTTTTCCTGAAATAATCTTAATAATCATGTCTGCCTCATTGAAAGCCTTCCAGATTCTGGCAAATACGAACTCAAAAAAACCCTTTTGATCTGAACTCCTCTGTCTCCTTGTAAAGCTGCCCAGAAAGGTGGGGCCCATAATGAGTTCACAGCAATCGGAGGGCACCAGTCCCTAAGAAAGGTCACAGGGTCACAGTGTTTGGCACCAGGAAGTCTCAGGAGGAGGGGTAGGAGGGGAGAAGAAAGCCGTTGGCTGCCCCTCTGTCTTTGCATGCTCACAGGCCAGAGCTCTAGATAAAGCCCATTCTTCTCTTTTAATTTTCTTCTTTGAAAAATAGTTCTGGTTTATAAAAACTAAAATATACTGTATCTCTGGAAGAGACTGCTACTAGGGCAGGCCTATACCAGAGTCTGTCCTCTGTCAGAGAGCTCGACCTCAGGGAACCATTAGAGGTCTGGAAAAGGCATAAGAGGACATGGTTCTCCATTGTGGGAACTCCAGGCTGGTTTTTGGCCCTGAATCTGAAGTTTCTCTAGTATATAGATCAAACAACATTTAAGAGGGCTGACCATCTACTTCATTCCTAGGCACAACATGATTAATTAACCATCACCAATGATCCCAGTGGGTCAAAACATTCTGATCACTGCTACATCCCTGCTGACTTCATAGTAAATGCATTCACCTTGTCTTTGACAGCTAAGATATGCCAGTTAGCCTCTGGTACTCTAAGATCCCATTACCTCCACTGAAATCCAAAATCCCACCTCAGTGGCAGCTTCTCCCACAGCACATTTGGCCTACAGAAAAAAAAAGAACCAATGGAGAGCTTCTCAATGTTGTAGGTGCTCCCTCATCAATGTATTTCTCAATGCCTCAGTGAAGGGGAAATCATCTGGCCCTCTCAGTGGATGTAGCAGAGGGGTGGGTGGGAGGTGTGTGTAGGCAGCATGTGATAAATACATCTTAACATTCCTGTCTCAATAAGCTGTTGAATTCTTTTCTATACATTATGCCAGGGAGATTTTGGTATCTCAAGCTCATTAAACATAGGTTCCCATTGAGTCGCAGTGCTTCCCAGGATTCTGAATCACCTGGTGTGCTAGCTTCAATTGCTGATTCCCTGGTATTCTTAGTCAGTAGATCAGAAATGGGGCCAGAGATTTACCCCAAGCAACCCAGGGATTCAAGACAGGTAATACTCAGAACAAGAGATACGGGCATTAAAGCTTAAGGTAAGACTGCACGTGGATGCCATGCTTACCGGAAAAAATCAAGTTTTCTCAGCAATGACACAACATACACTCTTTTCCAATAAGAAATACAAAACAGGGAAATGAAAAAATCGAATATATCCCTTATCGTCTGATTCCGCAGTCTGAAATGATGGGTTCTCCAACACTTCCTTGGTGAAGTTTCCACAGGCCAATACTGAATATGTGGTACATTCTCCTGTCTTCCTCTATCATCATTTACTTTTCCTCCTCCCACCTCTCGCCATCATCACAGCTCTCAAATGCTTGCAGGTGGTTTCCGTAGCTTTCTTAGATCATTCAACCAATAAGTAACAACATCTGGTTCTTCTCATTTTTCCTCTAAGGTAAATCTCTTTGGCCCTTAATCATATTGATTGCTCTTCTGCATACCTTTCAGTACCAGGAACAAATCAGCAAATCATCATCACCAAATGTATCCAAAGAACCAAAGGATATGATTCGCAGGCACCAATGAGAACAACAGTGCAGAAGAAAGATTGGTGCTCTGAGGCAAAAGCTAATAAATTCATGGTTCTGGTTTGAGGTCAAGACATCACATCCTCACCTGGCTGTGAGGAAGCTATAGGGAGGGAAAAGGAGAAAGGGAGCTAGTCAGGAGAAGACTACGCCCCATGCAATGGGCAGTTATTGTCACTATTATTACATAAGTACTCAGAGTAACAACTGCATTAAAGAGAGGGTGAGGAAACTGAGGACAGGAAGGTCAGTAACCATACCCAGAAAGCAGCAAGTCCCAGAAGAAAATATTCAAACTGAGAGTCAGCAAATAATAAAAAATAACAGATCAACACCAAATATCATATAGTTATAACTATAACAAGGTTGCCAATTTTAGCACTTTTTTTTCTTTTAGAAGTATTTGATGGCATTCCGAGTAGCAATGTTATTCAACTCACATGAGGTGTGGTCCCAGGGCCCACCAGGAGCAAAAAGACACTCCTATTACTCTGGAAATTTTCAAAGTTTAGAAGCTCACATGAGGTGTGGTCCCAGGGCCCACCAGGAGCAAAAAGACACTCGTATTACTCTGGAAATTTTCAAAGTTTAGAAGCTCCCTCCCAGGAACCTGGGCCAAAGAGAAGACAAATTCTTTATTATACAACACTCAGGAGAGGAAATCATAGTTCCTTTGAGAAAGTATTTCCAGGTCCTCATACTCCATTTGATCCAGCTGGAAATGATGTTCCAATGTCTACTTTAATGACTAGAAGAAAAAAAAAATGACCATTCCTTGTAGACAACAAGACACTGGCATAGATGAACTTTAGTCACTTGAGTGTAAAGTGTGGAAAGAACCCCAGGTAACTCTGGGGTTTCCCTCAGAAGGTACAGCTGCTATGTCCAGCCTTAAAACTTAGACTAAGCATCCACTATCCGTCACACTTCAATATGCCACACAGGAGGAGTTTGATCCAAAAGTGTTAAAGGTCCTCATTCCCTACAGTCACAGTCCAGCAGGTTATAGCAGAGAGTCACGATTACCCTTTCAGAAGCAAAGCTGCCTTTTCACCTCCCAGTAAGCAGAATTCACTGGAACCATCTGTGTGCGTCCAGGAAATTCCTTGTCTGCCTTCGCTTTTCTCTTTGATAGAGGAAGAAAAACAGTAAATAAACCAAGAAATAAATCAAGGAGACTTTTTTCTCTACATTATAAAGGTGCAGCCCCCACTCAAATAGGGGTATAACTCTTTACCCAAAAAAGTCAAGCATTCACAAAAATGAATGATTAATTCATTCTTTTAACAGTAATTTACTGAGCCGCTACTTTGAGTGCCAGCCAGCGTTCTAGATGCTAAAGATGCACCTCATGGAGCTCACATGGTGGTGAGAGAAGATTAAAAACCAACAACAAATATATAAAAAACAGGCCAAGCAGCAGTGAGGGTTACTAAGGCAAAGAGGGTAAGGATGAAACATGGAGGACTATCTGCTATTTTAGATTTGGTAGCCAGGGAAGGGCTCTGTGATGAAGTGGAGTTGAAACTGAAGGTGGCAAGAGAGCAAGCAACGCACAGATCTGGGGAAGAGCATTCCACCAAGAAGAAACCAGTGAAAAGGCCTGGCAGCAGTGGGTCTGGCCCAGAGTAGAATGCTGAACGTAGATAGAATGAGGTGGAGATTGATAGACTAGAGGTCAGAGAGGTGGCCAGGGGTCAGATCACACAGGGCCTCATAGAACAGAAACCATTTCTTATCACTTGAGAAAGGAACGCTGCCATTATTTTGGCACGATCAAGCATTCCTCACCCCTTTCTTTAAGTGGAATGACTGTATATGCAAAGTCTGGAAAAAATATGAATATAGCTCCAAAGGAAGATAGAAAAGACATTTGTTGATTAAAAAAAAAAAAAAAAAAAGACTTTCAGAAGATGTTCTCCAAGCCTTTATTCAGATACTTACCTATGAAAACCCTGGTTAAAAATTATATTCCCCCTACACTAGAGCCTATCTTACCTCTACAGCATATCCTAACATCTACAGCATATCCTAACCTCTGCAGCATAGCCTATCTCTATAACCTATCCTACCTCTACAGAAAATCCTGCCTGTACAGTAAGTACATCTGAACCTCTACAACATATCCTAACTGGCAACAATCAACTTGGTCTTCCTGGGATTTCCATAATAACCTCAGTTCAGCATGAAATTTTCAGAAACCATTTTTAAACTTTTCGCTAGAAAATTTTTTTGCTTCCAATCATATTTTCCCTTGGCTATATTCATTAGTGAACATCTTAGACAATCTAGTCAAACATCCTAAACAATTTTTGCTTGTCTCCCATCACCAGTTAGAAAACAAACATCAGTCTTGTAGCAATAGACTCTCAAAATGAATTCCCATACAGGTCAAATCAAAAGGAACAGAACCAGAAGGAACATGTCACCATTTCTTTTATATTTTGGGAACAGAGGATAGAGCTGATTTTCATAGTTGGCATATCATTTGTGACTAAAATATGCAAACTGCTGCAAAAAAACTCTCAAGATCCAAACATCAAAATGCTGCAAATCCTTACAGCTGCACATATTAAGATATTCTATTTTTTAACTCTGACATTTTAAACCACCCACTTCCACTCTTATGGCTTATATTCCCATTAGAACCCTTCAATAAAATAAAACTTTATAGCAGACTAGTAGAATACGATGATCTAACAGTCTAAATACACAGAGAAAAGGAGTTTAAGGTCCTTTAATATGCCTTAGTTTCTCCATCTTTAATCTGGAAAAACCATTGGTTCTTTCTTGTTGAAGGAAGCTTTAAATTGCTTCTCGATATGGAATGGCACTGTTAACAATCCAGCAAGAGCTTCTTCAAGAGGAAGTGGGTAGGGAACAAATAAAATCGAAAAGCTAAGCACCTTTTAAATCAATCAAGGCCATTTTTCAAGGTAGGGGTTATGGGCATCATGAGGTTTGGTTCTGCGTCAATTCAGTGTCTACAAAGTGACTTAATATGTTTCTCCTGATACCAAAATTAAAAACAGGTCATGGCCAGTGAAGGATAAAGAAGCAAAATAAAAAAGCTTACTGTTGCAGATTAAGTTTTCACAGATGTTTCGATTCTGCTCCACAATGGTCCAAAAATATTCCTGTGTGCCCTTGGAAATGATCTTATGAAAAGACTGTAAATTTTGACTAGAAACAGAAGTTCATTAGAATTCTAAATTTGCTTCAAGAAGTACAAAGAGATGACCATTTGTATCAGTTAAGGTTTGACCAGAGAAGCGGAACCACGAGGAATGATATAGCAGAAGGGATTTACCATAGAGATTTGACCTTTCACTATCATGGGAGCTGGTTAAATAGCTTCTGTAAGGCTGCTGTTTCTGTGTCTGTAACAGAAGTCAAAAGCCAGCAGGGCAGGCATTCAGGAAGGGAGGATGGATGGACTTGAAGTAGGAAAAAGGAAAGATGAGCTGGAACCCATAAAGATAAACAGAATATACCTCTGCTTCTCACAGCCTCTAAGGCTCCAACTTTAATGACGTGGGTGGCTTGCAAATAGGCTGGCACTCTTCTCCACAGAGCTGCACACATAGCTATACCATAATGCTAAGTAGCTAAAGGAGATCTATAGAGTTCTGGAGGAGCTGCAGACCTAGCTGCTGTTGCACACCAGCAGCAGGTTAGCCAACATGTTTGAGACAACCTGCACCAGGCTGCGACGGTATCGAAACCCACATCAACCTTCTGAGTGGGAACATGGCCACTTCACTTTCACTTTCCAAATCTCAAAGAAATTTCTTTTGTGTCCAACTATAACTCAGTACAATTCAGGAAAGGAATTTCCAAGAAACACAGTTCCAGTTCAGCTAAACTGACATGGTACGAAGCCACCACATCTTGGTAATTTCCCATTGCACTCTGCTCCCTCACTAGTAAAAGTACAGCCTGGTAATCTGCTTCTTTGTTTCAACTTTAGCTCATTTCTTATTTGAGAAAAACTGTGAAGAGTATCTAGATAAGCAAGCACCTTTATAATAACAATTATTACCCATTTTTACTTATTTATTTAATTAATTTATTATTTATTATTAAAGGAATTTCTAGGTATCAGTATGTGTGTCAGTCAATGAATCAAAGATAAAAAACTACTCTTAATAAAAAATAGGTATGAGTTTTTCACTGAGAAAGACCCTGCCAACCACATATTTGACAAAGGACTTGTACCTACAATATATAAAGAAATCTCAAAACTTAACATTAAAAAAATAAAAACCCACTTAGAAAATGAACAAAAGATATAGAGACATTTTAACGAGAAGATATGTAGAGGGCAAATAAACATATGAAAAGATGTTTAACACTATTAGCCATTAGGGAAATGAAAATTAAAATCACAATGAGATGATACTACTCAGAATGGTTAAAATATAGTGACAATATTAAATCCTGGTGAGGAAGTAAAGAAACTGGATTACACATACACTGCTGTGCTGATAAGAAGGATGGAAAATAGTTGGTCAGTTTCTTAAAAAACTAGATATGCAACCACCATATGACCCAGCAATAACACTTTTGGGCACTTATTCCCAGAGAAATAAAAACCTGTAAATGGATGTTTATAGCAGATATATTTGTAATAACCAAAAAACTAGAAGCTACCCAGATGTCTTTCAACAAGTAAATGACTAAACAAACTGTGGTACATCTATACAGTGGAATATTATGCACCAAAATGAAGGAAAAATTATTGATACATGCAACAAGCTCAATAAACTCCAGATAATTATGCTGAGTGCAAAAAAAAAAAACCCTCATAGGTTATGATTCCAATTATAATATTTTAAAATGACAAAATTATAGAAATGGGGAACAGATTAGTGGTTGTTATGAATTAGGATTCTATAAGGATCATAATATAAGTATTAGAAGAAAGTATGAAGGATCTTTGAGATGAAACTTCTATATCTTAACTATGGTAGTTTCAGAAATTTACACATGTGATAAAACTGCATAGAACTAAGTACACACTTAGCAAAAGTAAAAATAAAAGGAGCATATGTGAAATCTCAATAAAAGCTATGGGTTGTATCAATGTCAATTTCCTCATTATGATATTGTACTACCGTTACACAAGATGTCACCACTGGGGGAAACAGATGAAGGATATAAGTGATCTCTATATTATTACTTATAACTGCATGGGAATGTGCAATTATCCCAAAATTAAGTGTTGTTATTGTTGTTGTTGTTTCTAATGGGTTTGCAAAGCCAGAGACTACAAGTAAAATATAAGCCAATATCCCTGATGAGCATTGATGCAAAAATTCTCAACAAAATACTAGCAAAACAAATTCAACAGTACATTAAAATGATCATACATCATGAACAAGTGGGTTTTATCACTGGGATGCAAAGCTAGTTCGACATATGCAAATCAATTAATGTGATACACCACATTAACGAAATAAAGGATAAAAACCACATGATCACTATAAATAGATTCAGAAAAAAATTTTGATGAAATTCAACATCTTTTCATGGTAAAAGACTCTCAACAGATTAGATTTCAAGAGAATTTACTTCAAAATAACAAAGGACATTTATAAAAAGCTCACAGCTAACATCCTACTCAACAGCGAAAACCTGAAAGCTTTTCCTCTACGATCAGGAACAAGGCAAAAATGCCCACTTGTGTCACTTCTATTCATCATACTACCAGAAGTCCTAACCAGAGCAATTAGGCAAGAAAAAGAAATAAAAGGCATCCAAATCATAAAGGAAGGAGTAAAATTAACTGTTTACAGATGACATGATATTATATGTAGAAAACCCTAAAAACTCAACCAAAAAACTATTAGAATTAGTACATGAATTCAGTAAAGTCGCAAAATACAAAATCAACATTAAAAAAATCAGCTGCATTTCTATACACTAATAATAAACTATTCGAAATTAAGAAAACAATCCTATCAACTATAGCATCGAAAAGAATAAAATACTTAGGAATAAACTTAGCCAAAGAGGTGAAAAAGTCTGCACTTAAAACCAGAAATCATTGATGAAAGAAAATTAAAGAAGACACAAATAAATGAAAATACATCTTCTGTCCATAGATGGAAAAACAATATTGTTAAAATGTCCATACTACCAAAAGCCATTTATAGATTCAATGTAATTCCTATCAAAATCCCAATGGTGTTTTCGTAGAAATAGAAAATAATTATATATTTCATATTGAACCACCAAAGACTCTGAATATACAAAGAACAAAGCTAGAGACACCACACTTCTTTTTTCAAAATATATTCCAAAGCCACAGTAATTAAAACAGTATGAAACTGGTATAAAAACAGACATAAACCAATGGAAAAGAATAGTGAGCCCAGAAATCAACCCATGCATATATGGTCAAATAATCTTCAACAAGGGTGACAAGAATACACAGTGGGGAAAGGACAGTATCCTGCATAAATGGAACTGGGGAAACTGAATATCCATACTCAAAAGAAATTGGCCCCATATGTTATACCATACACAAAATCAACTCAAAATCTATTAGAAATTTAAATTTTAGACTTGGAACTGTAAAACTCTTCAAAAAAAGAGAAAACAATGGAAAAATGTGATATTAGGTTTGGCAATGGTTTCTTAGATAAAGCACGAGCAAGGAAAGCAAAATCAGACATGTGAGGCTACATCAAACTAAAAAGCCTCTGCACAGCAAAGGAAACAATCAGCAGAATGAAAAGGTGACCTAAAGAATCGGAGAAAATATTCCAAGCCACATAGCTGACATATTATTAATATCTAAAATACATAAGGAGCTTCTACAACTCAAAGCAAAAATACCCTAATAACCTGATTTAAAAGTGGGCGAAGGATGTGAAGAGACATTTCTCCAAAGAAGACATACAAATGGCCAACATCACTAATCTTCAAGACCTAATCATGCAAATTACACACTAATCATGCAAATCAAAACCACAATGGGATATCATATCACACCTGTTAGGATGGTTTTTAAGCGGGGAAAGAAAGATAACAAGTGTTGGCAAGGATGTAGAGAAACTGGACCCCTTGCACACTATTGATAGGTACGTAAAATGGTGTAGCTGCTATGGAAAATAGGATACAGATTCCTCAAAAACTTAAAAATTTAATTATGGTATGATCCAGCAACCTACTTCTGGGTATATATCCAAAAGAATTGAAATTAGGATCTGGAAGAGATATATGCATTCTCATGTTCACTGCAGCATTACTCACAATAACCAAGTTATGGAAACAACTGAAATGTCCATTTTTGGATGAATGGATACAGAAAAGCGGTATATACGTACAATGGAATATTATTCAGCCTTAAAAAATAAAAGAAAATCCTGCCATATGTGACAACATAGATGAACCTGGAGGACCCTATGCTAAGTGAAACATGCTATTCGTAGAAGCATATGAAATATCTTATATGAAGTATCTAAAATAGTCAAGCTCATAGAAACAGATGGTAAAACAGTGCTTGCCAAGGGCGGGGGAGGAGTTGCTATTCAACAGGTATATAGTTTCAATTATTTGCGAGGAGTAAGTGCTAGAGAGCTGCTGCACAACATTGTGCCTATAGTTAACAAAACTGCATCCTGTACTTAAACATTTGTTAAGATGGTAGATGTCATGGTAAGTGTTCTTACTACAATATAAGTAAATAAATAAAAAGATACATAAATACATAAATAAAATGGTTTTGAATTTGCAAAAACTTTCGCTCAAACAGGCCTAACTTAATATATAGTTAAAATAGTTCACGTATATTTAAAAGGCCATTTTGTGTTTTCACCAACTATGTAAAATAAAAATCATAAAGACATATTCTATGTAAAGCACCTAAGCCAATGCTTGGTTCACACTGAATAGTTAATAAGTGTGATTTTCTGCCCTTCCTTGCAACAATCTTCAGAATTGTGTGAGTCTAGCATTGTTGATGTTGTCCCTTACATATGCCCAGCTTTGAGCTATTGCACTAATGGTGCTGTTTCAGGTGACTGTGTAAAGAAAGCTTCCAGGTCTTATTAAAATCAACTCCTGTGAGTACAGAAAGACTGGTTTACTTTACAATTCTGGAGAGTCATCCGTCCCTTTCCAATTAGTGCCCGTCATACCCTAGATTTGCAACTCAACCTTCTCAAAAAAAAATTTTTTTAAGTATACCTTACATAGCCAGTAAGATACACTATACAAAGAGCAATGCATCTTTGACACCAAACTGCTTTTCATAAGTAACAATTACCACAAGAGTTGCCCTCTGTCCCCAACTCTCCTCCTTTGCCCCTGTTCTGCCAAATCCCGGCTAACTCTCGTCTTCATTAATGGCCTTGTCTCAATGTCTACTCCCTTCTTTCACTCCTGTCTCTCTGTCCCTGCCATCTCCTGCATCCATTAAAAAAAAAAATCTTAGAAAGCCAAGAAGTGAAAACACTCTTCTTCACTCTCCACCAAATGGGCAGAGAAGTCTTTGACCTTGACCTTTTAAAATAGAAAATGTTCAGACCAGAGACCTAGATGGTCTCCATGGCTGTTGTTAAGTCCAGCACACCTCATGCTGTGGGCCTTCCACACTTTCAAATAACCAATAACCCTCACGTAATAAATGAAAAAGCAGATCATTTATATTTATATTTGTGCCATCTAAGCATATTTTAAGAAATGTTTAGAAAACTAAAAGCTGAGCAACTCAACTGAAAACTAAAATATTACAAAATATTTTCTTCAGGGTCAAATGTGCAATTTCCTCGCCCTCCTTAAGATATTAAACTTTCAATGGAAGAAAGAATTGCTATGGTTTCCTTTTCTAAGTCATCAGAGCCACCTGTCAAGAGACCTTGGCCTCCCGGCCCGAGCAAGCTTTTTGAGCTGCCTACTCTGTCTCCAACTATCATTACCACAAAGACGAGTTCATATTACACCCGTTAGAAAAGGTTTAAAACGTTGATGATACTGAACCAACATTATTTCAACAGTTTTGTCTGACATATTGTAAGCTTAAATGCTGAGCCAGATTATAAGGGATTGACTCGAGCTCATGATGTATGAAATAGCACTTTCCTCAAATCAGTCCTTCGCCCCTTCCATCTAAAGCTAGCCCTTTTAAAATAAAGAAAATTCTTCATCCTACAAAAACCTGGCGTTCTCCTGAGTCCCTTTACACTTTATTCATACCAGAAATGCTGAATCATGACTCCGAGGTGGTAAAAGAAAAACTATTTCGACTGGGACGCTAGGATCCCCAGAGGATCCCACGCTTCTGCATTCCTTTGCTTTGCACCTTTTAAAGTCTAAATCGGGGCCCCTTCGCCAGACTGGAGAGGCTCCCGCAGCAGCCAAGCCTGCAGGTCGGGAGAGATCCCCTGCTGGTTCTTCTGCTCCTCCCCAAAACCCACGCAGCCCCCGCAGCTCACCGCTCCCGCCCCGTCTCCTCGGAACACTACCCCTAAGGGACTGTTACACTCCCCATCTGCAAAGCTGCACAACAGCCTCCGAGAAATTCCCAACTTGGAAGCATCACCACCACAGCCACCCGTCCGGAGCTCCTAGGGCCCACATTTGTCTCACTTGACCACTTGTCCGCCAGGGGTGGAGGGTGCCAAAGGCAGCTCCTCCAGCCCCTCCTTCTAGCCCTGGTCCTAGAGACGAGCCAGCCGAGAGCGCGGACTCTTGAGAAACTCAATCCTAACTCCCCAGCCCGCGCCTCCCGAACTACCCGGGATCCCAGAGAAGCCGGGCCGAGGTCTACCGAGCAGAGTGGCGTGGACAACCTGGAGATGAGAAAGGCATGGAGGAGAAGGGGCAGCGAGAAAAGAAATGACTCGAAAGCCAGTTCCCGCAACTTCTCCCAACCCTGTTTGGGGGTGGGGGGTAATGAGAGAGAAACGGCAAAGGCTCCGAGAGCGAGGCGAGGGACTCACTTGAAGGTGAGGACGCAGAGCGGCCGGTAGGACTTGTGGCTGGTGTTCTCGGCCATGCCCTTGCCCCAGAAGTCGTTGGTGAAGATGCCCCAGCCGAGCGGGGCGCCGGGCCGCACGTCGGGGTTGTTCACGATCGCCCACACGTCGTCGTGCACGAACTCACCCTGCAGGGAGCGGCCGTAGCACAGGCAGCTCGCCCCGGCCAGCAGCGCAGCGGCCCCGGCCGGCGCGAGTCCGCAGCCCCGCCGCCGGGAGGGCGCGCGGTCCCCTCCGCTGCCTCGGGCAGAGCTTGTCACCACCATCGCGCCGCCACCGCCACCGCTGCCCTGGCCTCTCCCGGGTATATGGCATCCTCCCCCGCCGGAGTCCCGGCGGCGCGCGACGGCTGCCCGGAGGTGGGCTCGGGCATCGTGCGGCAGCCACTGGACCCGCCGCTGGCGCCCCGCGCTCCGCCGCCGCCTGCGCCGCCGAGTTGGCCCAGCTGCAAATAAACAGCCGTCCCCCCGCCTCCCCCGGCCATCGCCACCTCCTCCGCCCCACTGCGCATGCCCTGCTCTCGCTCGCCTCCACCCGCCCCCCCATCCCGGGACTAGGGCGGCTCTCCCCACACACACCCCAGCACCCGCCGCCCGCGCCTGGCTCGCTGCCGCGCTCAGCCTGCGGGCGCCGCGTCCCTGGGCGACGAGAGTTCGCCAGCAGGTGGAGCGGGGGTCGCGGCGCGCGACTGCCGGGCGGGGAAGGGGCACCCGGGGTCCCGCCTGCTGTGCCCGGCGGTGCTCGAACTCTCCCCCCGCCTTTTTTCTCCTCCCCTCACCGGGCTGGGGAGAATCTCCTCTGGCGGGCACCTCCGGGCCCGAAGCCAGGGCTGGCTGAGCGGGAGCGCGGCCTGAGACCCCTGCACCCCACTCTGAGAAAAAAGTGGCTGCTGCCTCCCGGGAAGTTCCCAGCTTTTCAGCACCCCGGACAACAGCAGCGGCGGCGGCGCCCCAGGACGCTCCCTCCCCGCGACCGCGCTCGCCTGGGGTAGCCCTCCCCGCATCCCCTTGCCGGGGTTTTTTGTCCTCCACCCCCGCCACACACACACACACACCCAGTGCTGCGTCCCGTTGCAGCCTTGGGTGGAGGAGACCGCGGGGAAATGGAGCTTCCAAAGCACCTTTCCAAAAAATACGAGAAAGAGCCTCCCTGGCCGAGGGCTTCCTGCCCGCCAGTTTGTTCAGAGGCGCCACTGGCTGTTTTCCCTTACCTCTCATTGCTCTGCTCTCACTGATAAAAAAAAAAAAAGTCCCGGGTTCGATTATTGGTTTGAGTCTGGACGCTGATTTGGCTTGTGAAACATTTCTCCTCGTTTTATTTTTTACTGAACTCTTGAGATAATACGGGAGATGCCGAGCAAATTACTTTTTCTTCCCATCTAAGAGGATCACTTGGGTCTGATTATTATTTCCTGGGCTGTGGGTGTGTTTGTACTGTTCCTGCTAAGTCAATACAA
>NW_024349519.1:10990710-11054037 GCF_902729225.1 Pteropus medius | reverse complement strand
AACTATCATTACCACAAAGACGAGTTCATATTACACCCGTTAGAAAAGGTTTAAAACGTTGATGATACTGAACCAACATTATTTCAACAGTTTTGTCTGACATATTGTAAGCTTAAATGCTGAGCCAGATTATAAGGGATTGACTCGAGCTCATGATGTATGAAATAGCACTTTCCTCAAATCAGTCCTTCGCCCCTTCCATCTAAAGCTAGCCCTTTTAAAATAAAGAAAATTCTTCATCCTACAAAAACCTGGCGTTCTCCTGAGTCCCTTTACACTTTATTCATACCAGAAATGCTGAATCATGACTCCGAGGTGGTAAAAGAAAAACTATTTCGACTGGGACGCTAGGATCCCCAGAGGATCCCACGCTTCTGCATTCCTTTGCTTTGCACCTTTTAAAGTCTAAATCGGGGCCCCTTCGCCAGACTGGAGAGGCTCCCGCAGCAGCCAAGCCTGCAGGTCGGGAGAGATCCCCTGCTGGTTCTTCTGCTCCTCCCCAAAACCCACGCAGCCCCCGCAGCTCACCGCTCCCGCCCCGTCTCCTCGGAACACTACCCCTAAGGGACTGTTACACTCCCCATCTGCAAAGCTGCACAACAGCCTCCGAGAAATTCCCAACTTGGAAGCATCACCACCACAGCCACCCGTCCGGAGCTCCTAGGGCCCACATTTGTCTCACTTGACCACTTGTCCGCCAGGGGTGGAGGGTGCCAAAGGCAGCTCCTCCAGCCCCTCCTTCTAGCCCTGGTCCTAGAGACGAGCCAGCCGAGAGCGCGGACTCTTGAGAAACTCAATCCTAACTCCCCAGCCCGCGCCTCCCGAACTACCCGGGATCCCAGAGAAGCCGGGCCGAGGTCTACCGAGCAGAGTGGCGTGGACAACCTGGAGATGAGAAAGGCATGGAGGAGAAGGGGCAGCGAGAAAAGAAATGACTCGAAAGCCAGTTCCCGCAACTTCTCCCAACCCTGTTTGGGGGTGGGGGGTAATGAGAGAGAAACGGCAAAGGCTCCGAGAGCGAGGCGAGGGACTCACTTGAAGGTGAGGACGCAGAGCGGCCGGTAGGACTTGTGGCTGGTGTTCTCGGCCATGCCCTTGCCCCAGAAGTCGTTGGTGAAGATGCCCCAGCCGAGCGGGGCGCCGGGCCGCACGTCGGGGTTGTTCACGATCGCCCACACGTCGTCGTGCACGAACTCACCCTGCAGGGAGCGGCCGTAGCACAGGCAGCTCGCCCCGGCCAGCAGCGCAGCGGCCCCGGCCGGCGCGAGTCCGCAGCCCCGCCGCCGGGAGGGCGCGCGGTCCCCTCCGCTGCCTCGGGCAGAGCTTGTCACCACCATCGCGCCGCCACCGCCACCGCCACCGCTGCCCTGGCCTCTCCCGGGTATATGGCATCCTCCCCCGCCGGAGTCCCGGCGGCGCGCGACGGCTGCCCGGAGGTGGGCTCGGGCATCGTGCGGCAGCCACTGGACCCGCCGCTGGCGCCCCGCGCTCCGCCGCCGCCTGCGCCGCCGAGTTGGCCCAGCTGCAAATAAACAGCCGTCCCCCCGCCTCCCCCGGCCATCGCCACCTCCTCCGCCCCACTGCGCATGCCTTGCTTCAAGCTTCTCAAGCCTCTACCTGCCTCTATCTCTGGACTAGCGGCTTCTCACACATTACCTCCCAGCACCCGCCGCCCGCGCCTGGCTCGCTGCCGCGCTCAGCCTGCGGGCGCCGCGTCCCTGGGCGACGAGAGTTCGCCAGCAGGTGGAGCGGGGGTCGCGGCGCGCGACTGCCGGGCGGGGAAGGGGCACCCGGGGTCCCGCCTGCTGTGCCCGGCGGTGCTCGAACTCTCCCCCCGCCTTTTTTCTCCTCCCCTCACCGGGCTGGGGAGAATCTCCTCTGGCGGGCACCTCCGAGCCCGAAGCCAGGGCTGGCTGAGCGGGAGCGCGGCCTGAGACCCCTGCACCCCACTCTGAGAAAAAAGTGGCTGCTGCCTCCCGGGAAGTTCCCAGCTTTTCAGCACCCCGGACAACAGCAGCGGCGGCGGCGCCCCAGGACGCTCCCTCCCCGCGACCGCGCTCGCCTGGGGTAGCCCTCCCCGCATCCCCTTGCCGGGGTTTTTTGTCCTCCACCCCCGCCACACACACACACACACACACACACACACCCAGTGCTGCGTCCCGTTGCAGCCTTGGGTGGAGGAGACCGCGGGGAAATGGAGCTTCCAAAGCACCTTTCCAAAAAATACGAGAAAGAGCCTCCCTGGCCGAGGGCTTCCTGCCCGCCAGTTTGTTCAGAGGCGCCACTGGCTGTTTTCCCTTACCTCTCATTGCTCTGCTCTCACTGATAAAAAAAAAAAAAGTCCCGGGTTCGATTATTGGTTTGAGTCTGGACGCTGATTTGGCTTGTGAAACATTTCTCCTCGTTTTATTTTTTACTGAACTCTTGAGATAATACGGGAGATGCCGAGCAAATTACTTTTTCTTCCCATCTAAGAGGATCACTTGGGTCTGATTATTATTTCCTGGGCTGTGGGTGTGTTTGTACTGTTCCTGCTAAGTCAATACAATTAAAAAAAAAAAATCAGTATTAAGGCCAGTAACTTTGGATCCCAATCTGCTTTTTCTGAAAGTTTTCTTTGCTAAAAAAAAAACTAATTATAATATGTAATGTTAAGTACCCAGAGTGATGATTACTAGAATTTCTCTAGGTTTAAAAAATATGTTAACTCTTTATAGCCCCTTGTAAATTTCTATTGCTGTGTGTTATTGAAGTTACCTGGAAATTGACATGATCAGATAGAAAAACTTAAAATACAAAATTTGCCAGTTTATTCCATTCCTCCGAAATCTTTGTTACCTCTAAAGAAAAAAAAAAAGGTAAAATAAAATACCTTTTTCTTATACTGAATGAGCATTTATGAAACTCTTTACTATATCAATTTACTTTTGAAAAAATTAAAGATATAGCTGAACAGTTGATAACTCAATGAATTAAGACAAACATTCTAAGGCAGTATACATTTGACCTATTTCACTTTTTTTTTTTTTTGGTGACTTGAAAAATCAGTAACTGAGAAATGTTTTCATCCTTGTATCAACATTTTTTGACCCTTGGTAGTTTTAATATCCCGATTCTACACATGCCTGGGTCTACCACCTCCTCAGAGAACACACTAAAGCCTTTTTTTTGTCTGCCCGTTAATTTAATAAATATGTATGAGGGGTATACTTTTGCTACAATATGCTAAATACTGGGGGATGACAAAAGCTACTCAAAGTTTGTGTGTGTGTGTGTGTGTGTGTGTGTGTGTGTGTGTGTGTGTAATACCATAAGAATAACTTTCTAAGTTATTAGCCAACTAGGCTAATAAAATGGTCCTTGCTAATATGAAAGCAGGTATAATAGGCCTATATATTAATCTTTACCAATAATTAATAAGGGCTTGCAAGAGACAATTTTTCAATCCCAAAGAGTGACTCTAATGATAGATTTTTATAGAGAGCATAACTTTTCTCCCTCAAATCACCCTTAACTCACCCTTGTAGGAGGCACAGTCTTGCCCACCCCCTTCTTATCTGAGTTGTTTTCTTTTTTAGGTGAAAACAGTATCAGAATTCCAGAGCCGAGACAAAAAAGAAATAGAGAGGGGAAGACATTAGGGAAAACTCTAAGTAAGATTCCAGGTTTCTGAGCACAGAGTTCATTCCCCTTTCTTCTATTCAGTTCCATCTCAATTCTTATTAGTTGAGATGATGAATTTGGGATTAATTTACTGGAAAATAGTGAGAAACCTCAAGACAAACCAATAAGTAAATATTCTCTAAAATTAAACGATTCCTTCATCTCTTCTGCTTCTCTCTTAAGATGTAAAGCACTCATCTTGGCTAATAAAGGGGCCCAAAAGGAAATTAGATTTAATTCTTGTTACTTAGCCTCTGATTATTTTTAAAGGATTTATAATTAGAACAATACCACCTTCTAAGACACCTTTTGTCCACTCAGGGTAACTTAAAACAAATTATTACAGAAGTGCCTAAGACTCATACAGATTAAGTCACTCATCCAAATTAAAATGGACCAGATTCCTAAAAGAAATGAGGACATAACTAAAAATAAATCAAGGGCAAATAGGTATTTTAATAAAACAAATTTCAACTTACTGCCCGCTGTGCTTTTTCACCTGTTCAGGTATACCCTATATGATGGAACAAATGCAAAGTTACAAAGGCAGAAATTCAGGAAAAGAGCTGATAACATAATTTACATTAAAGATAAATTTGTTGTCCCGTTACTTAACTATTACCTGTTCAAGAATTAGAAAAAAAGAAAATGAAAATACCCCTACTCCATTGCCCCACGGGCCTATGGTAGGACAGACAAACTGCACTCTAAGAAGCTGGCTCACCACCTGGCAGGGAACATGTGCCATGTGATCTGAGGGATGGCTATGCCCAGATCAGGGCCCAGACTGGTGGCAGCAGTGGAAGCAGCAGAAGCAGTAGTGGTGGCAGCAGCCCCGGAAGAGAAGAGAGGGTCTTCTTGGAGGTAAACTGTCTCCCCTTCCATCCCCAGAGCCCATCTCTGGCATCTGCACAGAATTAATTTAAAGAGCATCCAAAATTGATTGTGATCTTGCAATCTCTGGCTCACAGGCAATAAACTTTGTCAGCGAATTACGACAAGATAAAAGCATACACATGTACATTGCAATAAAGCATATCAAGTACTTACTATACTTCTTCAAAGAATTTAGAATCTCTGGTTTTGAAAAATGCTACAACATTGCAAAGCAAATGTCCACAGTCTTAGAAACAGAAATTAAAATTTAAGATTATTATGTACAACAGAAAAACAGTATTTGCATATAAATGAAATTTTAATTACATACATTTTTATTTTACATTTTAATTACATACAAATCAAAACACCACTTTTAGTTTTTAGTTTCTTGTACAATCTCCACAATTTATAGGAAATGTTAGAGGAAACACTAAAATGCCATAGATTTACAATTAAAATTAAAATCAGACTTAAACCAAACTGTTTTGTATGTAGTGTTAAATTATTTTAGAAAAGTTATTCCATCAGAATCACCAGCTCCAGAAGAATCATAACTGATATTTTGAAATAATTTGTTAGAAATGTATCCCAATGTTGTCATAGCTTACTCTTTACAGCTCTAGTAGCAGTTGGATCAACAGAAAAATGTTTCCCTCAATTAAAGCATGTCAAAAAAAAGTCCTGATTCATAGCATTTGCTGAATTTCATTGTGTAAATATTCTTACCATGGTCAATTTCATGCTGGCATTGTGATGTCTTTTAATATGGAAATGGGGAGAGACGCATAGCAGCATATCATTCTACAGTATTTTTATCATGTAGATACAGTAGATGTAAATTAGATCAAGAGCATATTAATAGTAAAATATAGTAAATAATTAGAAAATGATGAGTTTTGAGTATTTATTACCTTTGTTTTTAATCTAATTATACATTTATAAAACTTAATTTTTTATAATGGCTGTTTAACAACCAGCTTATGGAATGCCTAAAAATTTAATAATTTTTGTGAACGAATTTTGAGTTGACTCTAACACACTATCAGATAAAGTAAGATGAAATAAGACTGGTCATTATTGTATTATAATTTTGAATTTGAATGATAAGTATATACAGAGGCAGGGGAGGTGGGTCATTATACTTGTATAGTGAAGAACTAACTGTATCTAAAGAGAAGTCTGGCCTTTGCCCTTAGCTCTTGGAGATAATCTCTAAGCTCCTGGAATTCCTGCCTGACAGAACTGTCTTTGTTTGCTGGGGGCTTTGGCCACTGGACAATCTAACAACATGGTTTATGATGCGAGCTCTGGGCCGCACAGTATGAGTTCTGACCTCTGGGAAACTAGGGACTGGAAACCTCTGAGAGGAGCTAATGACCAAAGGTCAGCCATGCAGGCATATGGGATGAGCCCCAATAAAACCTCTGAAGACCAAATGCTCAGGTGAGCTTGCCTGGTTGGCAATACTCTGTGCATATTGTCACACATTAATGGCAGGAAAGTGACATGTCCTAACTTGATGAAGAGAAGACAGGGAAGCTCTGTGCTTAGTACTTTTTCTGGACTCTGCCCTGTGTGCTTCTTTCTTTGGCTGTTTTCATCCATATCATTTGTCTGTAACATTCTATAACTATGAATATAATAACAGCTTTCAATGAGTTCTGTGAATCCTTCTAGCAAATTATGTAAATTGAGGGTGGTTTCGGTAACTCTCTAAATTTGCAGAAGTGAAGGCATTCTTGAGGAGACTGTGCACAAACTTTCCTTAATTCTATTTTTTACTTTTAGATTTTCCTATAATACTATTTTCTGAAAACCTGTATAGCTACCCCTAAAAAAGAATGGAAGAAGCAATAAACACCTCCAAAGCTGTAATGCTAAATTCTCTTCATTTTCCCTATTTAAAATCTTTGGGAAAGACTAAAGGTAAAACAAAACAAGAAAGAAGAAAAGGAAGGAAGGAAGGAAGGAAGGAAGAAGGAAGGAAGGAAGAAGGAAGGAAGGAAGGAAGGAAGGAGGAAGGAAGGAAGGAAGGAAGGAAGGAAGAAAAGAAGAAGGGGGAGGAAGGCAGGGAGGGAAAAAGAGAGAGAGAGAGAGAAAGATGGAAGGAAGGAGGAAAGAACCCATAAAAACCTAGAGCCACTGCATGAATGCTGCTGGACAGTTACCTTCAGGAACTCATATGTGATTGTCAAGATTGTAGATGAAAATTTATGACCGTTTTAGAAAAGAGAGAACAAATAATGAGGAAAATAGAAAAGTTTGGTTGGTCTATAAAAATTACTTATTACAGTCATTAATAGTAAGTGTTTGATGTTCCATGTCATACAGTAACATTTTGTTTTAATGTGTTTCGTGTGTCATATTTATTTTTGTTTTATGAGATTATAAACATGATTTTGTTAAGGAATTCATCAGGCAGCAGATGGTCCTGAGGTTCATTCCACCCTCTCTTTAGAAGGTCCAGCCACACAATGTTTAGGGCCCAAAATTGCAAAATGAAGGGGCAACTTGATTGAAAATGATTAAGAACTTCGGGACAGTGGCAAAAGAGCATTAAGCTGAGAGTGGAGTCTTTCCAAGTGCTGGGGCCTGCTAAGAGCAGGGCTCTGTGACTTCACAGGTTGCACGTCTATGAAACAAGACCTGCTTCTGAGAGACGATCCTGTTTATATAATTCTTTCAAGCTAGTTTGAGCACTTTTGGCAAATGATGGTCTGAAGACAGCCAAAATCAGTGGGTTCAGAGCACAAGAGACCTAATAAAATACCTGCCTTAAGCCAAAGACATCACTTGCATCCTATGTTTTAAAGAAGTTGCCAGTTTTTCTTTGCCAAGAAGTAAAGATTGTATCTAGAGATAAATAATTTCCCTTGAGAAATAACAATCTCCCATCATTTCTCACTGTGCCGCTAAGTCATTTCTTGGCCTATATTTCCATATGTGAGGGATACAAGTTAATCTTTTCAAGCCCCATTGTAGCTTATGAAAAAAAAAATTTAAATGTCTTTTGGATTTTATTTTTGGCCATGTTTCTGTGAATGAGACATTCCGGGATTTTTGTTGTGGTGGTGTTGTTTATAATATTTTTAAGTCTTCTTTGCACATGTTGGAGAAGTGCTGAATATTGTGGCCTTTCCAGTGGAAGACAAAGGAGAAGCAGATTCTTGCTTCACATACCCTGTCTCTTTTATTTCCCATTTATTAAGTGATTTTATTCTTTCCTTCTTATATAGTGTGAGGGATTAGGACAGCATTTTATCCATTTGATAACCTTTTTTTAAGAGAACGAGCATTAGACCTACCTTCTTAGAAGGAATATTCTGGTAATGCTGTCATTGCTGACCTATTTGTATTTATGGACACACCCAAATGTTTTTTTTTCCTTCATATTTGGCCAAAAATTCAGATTACAGACAGGTGTTATCAGGAGTGACTGTGAGAGCAAACCCACAAAACATAACATAAACCCTCTTCCTCTCTATGCCTATATAAAACTTGACTAATTAGTTGTGAAAGTCATGCACTTTAACTCTAGATGCAATCTTAGAACTCTTCTCAACATAGCCTTCAGGCTCTCTCTCTCTGTTGATAGGCTGGCTTGAGAGTTGAAACCCCTCTACTATCCCTGAGTCAATGGAACATGGCAGCTAGGAGCCATGCATACTAAAACAATGCTTTCCATGAAGATAAATGTTCAGCATTACAAAATGTGTGTCTCTCTCTCTCTCTCTCTCTCTCTCTCTCTATATATATATATATATATATATACACACCACACACACACACCACACACACACACACACACACACACACACACACGTAATTTTTTAGCTTGAGATGTTATCAATTCTAGTTGAAGAAATGTATTTCTGATAAATTTTTAAGCAGGCCTAAGAATATTATATTTTTTGTATTTTGAGGTATTTTTTTAGGTTTCCATAAGAATTTTCATTATTCTGCAAATACATTACCAGATGATGAAAATTATGACATAAGGATTAAATTGCCATATCAGAGTATTTCTATCAATAAGATGCCTAGAAAATGTGAAAAAATGTGAAAAATGCATTAGAAATTCTAGAAGAGCCATTTATAAAGAATGTCAATAATTTAGGCACAAATAAGTGCCCCAATGGCTAATATAATTTTAACTATAATTTGTCATCCTTAATTTTTTTTAATCTCTCACAAAATTGAAAATTACATGATTATGAATATAGGAAGATTCTATTTAATCCGTGTTCCTTAGCAATAGCAGAACTTTGATATTCTAACTAGTTCCTGAACTACTCTGTTTTGCTTCGAATGTTTATAGTTGAGATATGTACAGAGAACTAGGCCTTTCTCTGTCAGATGACTACTAGACTGGGTTCCAGTTTCCTAAAGTATGAAAGTATCTCAGAGGGTGAGTGTGAAGATTAAATGAGCAAAGTCAAAAGCTTTGAAGATTGCCTGACATGTAAGTGTACTCAGTAAAAGTTAGCTATGATAAAAGATGGTGATGATGATAATTTTTATTTCTTTGCTCTTAGTAATTTTCTTGCTACTTCTGTTTTTCTCCTTTATGGAAAAATGGAAAATGTACTATCAAGCAACTGTACCTGCTTCCCTATTTCTGATTGATTGATTGATTGATTGATTTGATTAATCATTCATTCATTCATAATGAGAAATGTAGCTATCAGCCAAACCTGGATTTACCCTGGACAATTATAGTCTATTTTGCCACTGTAACCTCACTGCATTTTGTGGGTCAAGATTATAAACTTTCTCAATTCCTGGTGCCAGACAATGTCTCCACTGCCAACCAATCACCCAGCTGCTCTGTTGTTTCTAATTTGACTGCCAGGATCAAATTGCTTCTCAAAGAAACTTTAATTATTTTTCTTTCCAAAACTTTAACCTTTAACATTACATGACATAAGTTTTTAACAGTTACTTCATAGGAAAATTTTCATATTTCCCAACAGTTACAAAAAAATTACTAGCAAAGCTATGTGGCTATTTTATCACTGTTTATCCCTTTCCTCAATCTGCTTTAAATTTTAAAAAATATTTTCTTGTGAAGCTGAATTTATGGTGAAAATGAACTAACAAAAATATAGGAAGGTAATGAAAAGATATTTATCTAAGGATTTCTTTTCCTAAGATTTTCAAGAAAATCTTAGGTTTCTTTCATTTAAAGTTGCAGATCTGGAGCTTAAGCTCCTACAGTCTGTTTTAACTCTAAGGTAGAAGATAGTGAAGTAATAGTCCTGTAGCACTAACCCTGGGAAAATAGGAATGTCATGGGTATAAAAAAAAGCGAGAGGGACTTTCCTTCCCTATAATGGGGGATTAGATGATTTCAATCAACTCTCTCTCTCTCTCTCTTTCTCTCTCTCCCCCCCCCCGCCCAAGATACATTGAAAAAAATCATATTAAACAACAACATTTGTCTCATAATATCAGATTTTTAACAGTAGAGAAGTACCAGGGCAGGAAAAAATAAAGGGTGAGCCCTTTTTGCCCAAGAACGAGTGAGAGGGTGAGTAGAGCATTGACACCCTCCAGAGACCTGGAAGGATAAAACACTTGGAATCCAAGTCCACCAGAATGCGTACCCTGGTAACCCATCCTGTGCATCGCAGGGGGACCTTGAAGAAGTCACCTTAAAAATAAAGAGGAACTGGAAGTCAGCCACCACTTCTATCTTCAGCCAGTTTTCAGAGATCTCGATCCCCTAAGTAAAAGTGGAAGACTTACTAACAGAAACTAAAGGAGTTTATCACCAGAAGGCCAGCACCCAGTACCAAGAGAAATGCTAATGTGTGGTCCTCCAACAGGATGAAAATGATTTTAGATGAAAGTATAAAGATAGAGGAAGAAAAAAAGAATGCAATTTAAGAGGTAAATATGGTAATATGTGATTAAATCTGGTTGAAAATTACCTGTTTTCAAATCCATAGAGACGGAAAGTAGATTACCGGTTGCCAAGGGCTGAGGAGAGGGATAATGGGGTGTGACTGCTAATGAATATAGGATTTCTTTTTAGTTGTTTAAATG
The DNA here is from genome assembly GCF_902729225.1 of Pteropus medius. Lineage (NCBI taxonomy): Eukaryota > Metazoa > Chordata > Mammalia > Chiroptera > Pteropodidae > Pteropus > Pteropus medius. Next base: position 11,043,447 of record NW_024349519.1, on the reverse strand, counting down.
TTCTAAAATTAGATTGTAGTGATGATTGCACAATTCTGGGAGTACACTAAAATCCAGTCAATAGTACACTTTAAAAGGGTGACTTTTATGGTATGTAAAGCATTAAAAAAAGAGGAGAAAAATGTATAACATCAGTAGCACATAAATTAAGAGGGTTACATGGACTTGAAGTGTTCTGGATCAATGAATTGTCTGGAAAGAGGAAAAATTACAAATTGGTTATTAGGCTTTACAACTATGTTTTATGCACATTCTATAGATGTGTCATAACACACACACACACTTTGAATGAGGCAACTAAGCCACAGGGGTTAATACTAACAAAGGTACATTTTTTCAGTCAGTTCCTTTTTAAAGAACCCGTAATAAAACAGTGATGTGATTTCCAAGTAGACAGAGTAGAAAGATAAAACTTTTCTCTTATGTTCTCTTCCAAAAATGGTATATGTAAGGCAGCAGTAAATAAAGAATATGAATAACCTTAGTGAATATAATAGATACAAATGAACTCAGAAAATGAAAATATAAATTTTTAAATAATACAACTGAGTTAAAGTAGGAAGGCTACAGATTTACAAGTATCTTTCGGCTTTATAAATACTTCACTGTTACAAACCATTTTCATTGGGCTTTAAATTACCAAAAGCAAGATTAGCACTGTTTTGTCTGCACTCACTTAGCAGATTCCACTGCATACAGCAGCAAAACAGATATTTGTTAATTGATGGAATAAATAATGTTTCAATACATTCCCTTAAATAGAAAGAAGATAAGATTTCTAAAAGCTTGGTGTTTAGGATTTCCTGGAGGCAGAAGGAAGATTCATTTTTTTTTCTTTTTCTATGATAATGTATATTATAAATATCTTCAAATCTTAAAAAATAGAAAGCAACACATTTATAGAAGTTCATAAACTTCTTAGTGAAATTGGATAAATTCACACCCCAGAGTCACGCAACAGTTGCCTCTAGATCTAGGATGCTCTTTCTACATTGTTACTTCTATTGAGTGATGTTGATCCTGATTTCTGATTTAGAATCATTTTCCTCCTGCTTTCCTTTTGGAAGGAATCTCCCAAGGTCAGTGCTCTTTCTCCAGACAGCTTTGTGTAAAACTACTGCAAATCTATAACCTCCAGAGAAGGAAAGTTCATAATTTCTTACTCTAAAGTTTCTCTCTTTCCTAAGGTTTTCTTTTATCTAACATTATTCGATAGCTACAATTGAAGATTATTTTTCTTCATTCTTCAGGTGTGAATAGAGATCAACTTTTAGTATAAATTTTTTGTTGTTTTCCTAACTACTGTTAAATAGTTCTCTTTTTATATAACAATGTTGCTTGAATGTTAAAAATGAACTTGGTCCTTTTAAAGTTCAATTCATCAGGCTGTCCACCAGCTTCAACTTGAGGAGTTTGAACTCAGCCAAAAATTTACAGTATCTAAACTAAATCTCAGAAGAAACTAGATTAGGAAATGCCAGTTCTGCCACACCTGGCTTAGCAAAAATGGAGTCCAGGCCTATTTGCATCAGTGATGGGAGCCACCAGGAGGCAGGGGCTGCAGCAGAGAGAGGAATGGAAGAATTAAGGCAGAGAATGAATGGATCAGCAACCAGAGTCATAAGAGGAAATGCCAGTGGTTATTCAAATGTAAGAGCCAGAAAATCAGAGTCCTGGAGTGAAACATTATAAATTTTATCTCTGGAGCATAAGGGGAGTTGGGTTCATGTGCAGACAGACAAGAGGAGAGGGTCTCTAGTACTGGTCACCAGGACAAGCTTCACCTTCCAAGGGCTGTGGTACAACCAGCCATCGCCAATCTGCCAGCTCTGTTCAGGGACTCTGGCTGTGGTGCATCTCACAGAGGTGCCCAGCAGCTTCTGAAGAGCCATAAAACACAGCTTAAAGATGGATGGAGAAATTGTTCTAAACAAGAAAGCCTGCACCAGAAATCAAGATTCATAAATGTGAGATTTCATTCCACTGAGGAATTGGGAATCACGTGGTTGGTATTTTTTTAAAAAATTAAGCAGAAACGCTCATTTGAGAAGTGATAAGGAAAGCAACATCAGCATGATATCATCAATGGAAAATTACCTGTCTAGTGATGAGAAAGGGGAACTAGAAAAACATAATAAAAGTTCATTATGAAAGAATAATGTCATTATGTGTTTTCTTTTAAAAATATTTTCTATATTTTGATGTGGTTTTATTATAGTATATGGTGTGAATTAATTTATTTTTAAAATGATATTTTATGTAAATAATATTGATATTGTATATTCTTAAAGCCAAGCTCTAAAAAGGTCACATTCAGAGATAAAATTTATAATTCCATATTTAATGACTTGTAAAGCCTGGACATTGGCCAATACTGACCAGCCAAAACAGAGCCAAGCTTAGTTCTTGAGTTGGCTTCTAAAAGCCTGCCTCTGAGCTGGGCATCAATTCTTTATTGTTAGGATGTTAGAAGGTCCCAAGGGAGGGACCAGGCTAAGGCAGCAGCCAATACCTTGCAGAAGTATCTCAATATCTTAGCAACCTGCTCTGGTTATAGCTTATGTGCTAACTCTAACCAGAGGTCTTAAATCACAGTGGTGAAACCTGTGGCTTGTGGCCAGATTGCTGGGGATTAAACCCCTGACTCACAGTTTACTAGCTGTGTGACCTTGGGCATTTATATGAGGCTTCAAGGAGTTATTCCTATAAAGGACTTAAGAGTGTCTGGCACACAGTATTGCTCAATAACCAATATTACCTATTGATAGTAGTTATCTGGAACACTGTACAGAGCATTAAAAAATGATTGTGATTGATTACAATTCATTCCATGGGCTAGGGAAAGGGCAGTGGCAATAGGAGGTGCCTAGGATTGCTAATTCTACTCTAGTCAAGCCCTAAAACCTGACCTTACATAGGTATGCTGACCATACTACTTATCACCAGCATCAGTACATTGGTGATAAATATAAGGGAAGACTCTTACTTACATGCCTCTTCAGTGAGTTCCAATCTAAAATGACTGATGTGAACACCAATCACTATTTTTCAACACTGGCTGTGATTACTGGCCATTTTACGGTCTTGTCAGGTCAGCATTCCCCCCAAAATAAACTTTGCTTTGGATCATCATCTGGAAACCTTAGAAATTCTATTTCTTTCCTCTGTTCCATATTTGCTGTCCAAAGAGCTGATTTGGGAGGTGAAATTTCCAAAAACTCCATCTACTGAAAGCCAATGATTGTCAGGTCTGAAGTTGGAAATGGCTGAATTCTGACTGGGGGCTTGAGACAAGAGGTATAAAAAAAAACATCTGTGACTTATCTTGTCAACTCTAATGAAATCATCTCATACCATATTAACACCTTCCAGGCCAAATATCTTCATGTGATATATATCCTCAATTCTTATGTATATCTTGCAAAATGGTGTGATTTTACTAAAGATAATTTGAAATGTAAGTGGCCTCTTTGATAAACTTTTAACATGATTAAAATTATTCATCTTACATAAGTACCATTATGTTCATCACAGCATTATTTATAATAGTCAAGATATGGAAGCAATCTAAGTACTCATCAACAGACAATTGGATAAAGAAATGGTACATATATACAATGGAATATTACTTGGCTATAAAAAATAATAAAATCTTACCATTTGCAACAACATAGATAGACCTGGAAGGTACTATGCTAAGTGAAATAAGTTGGATAAAGAAAAACAAATACCATATAATCTCACTTAAATGTGCAATCTAAAAAACAAAATAAACAAACAAAACAGAAACAGATTCAGATTCAGGGAACAAGCTAATGGTTGCCAGATGGGAGTGGAGATGAGGGGCAGGGTGAAAATGGTGAAGGGATTCAGAAGTACAAATTAGCAGTTACAAAATAGTCATGGGGATGTAAAGCATAGGGCATATAGTCAATAATATGGTAATAACTATGTATAGTGCCAGGTGGGTACTAGACTAGTCAGGCAATCACTTTGTAAATTACATAAATGTCTAACCACTATGCTGTATACCTGAAACTAATATAAAATAATATTGAATGTCAACTGTAATTGAAAAATCAAAAACAAAGGGGGCAGGGGAAAGGTGAAGGAGAATAAGAGGTCGAAATTTCCAGATATAAAACAAATAAATCATGGGGATGTAGTGTACAGCATAGGGAATACAGTCAATAATATTGTGACAGCATTGTATGATGTCAGATGGTTGCTGTACTTATCACAATGGCTACTTCTTTAGGGATGTAAATGTTAAATAATCGTGGTGTACACCTGAAACTACTACAATACTGTATTAGCTATATTTTAATAAAAATCTTTTAAAAATTTTTTGAAATTATTCATCTTAGAGATAGCTTAGAGCAAAAGGCAAGACGATTTCTAATATTCAATGCTTTGCTTTTTTTTAGTGGTAAGAAGCTTCCAACCAAAATTCTGACTTCTAAATAGGTTCATTAAAGGATTTTTTTGTCCAGTTACTGAAAAAAGGTGAAAAATATGTCCTTCTGTTTTACTAATTACTAAAAAGAAATTACTAAAATCAGTAATTTCTTATACCCCATTCTAACCTCTCTTCCTTTGACTGCCGCCCCCAGCTACCAACTCCTATTTCTCACTCTCCAGGATCTTTTTCCCTTTTCCCCAAAGGTCCCTATCCTGACACATCCTTCTGATCTGCTTCCATTGTCAAAGCACAAACTCTTCTACAAATAAGTCTACCAAAAAGGACGAGGAGCAGATAGATTTTAAGCAAGAGGATTTCCCCAAGTCCCCAGAGAAAAGACAAAATTTTACCAAGAATCTAAAATACTACTAGAAGCTAGGAATCCCAGCCTCTGAACTAAATCATCTTGCATACAGTAGGTTCTTTAGATGCTAATGTCTGGCTCTAAAATGTTGAGTGGTAGGTTCAGAACAAGATTGAGCTATTTCTGATTCCTTTGAACAAAACAGAAACAATAGAATACATAAGATGTTGGGACAAGGTTTATTTACTGGGACCGTACTTGTTGCATTTCCAGTAAAGACTTAGTTGATTTTAACCCAATTTATAAGCAAAAAAAGGGAAAATCCATGGGAAGTTTTGAAACTCATCTTTTCAATCCCTTCTGACAATATTTTGGGTAGAACCACAGGCATTTGCTTCTGCTGCATTCCCCTTATTTTTGTGCATGGCCTTACCCTAGAAATAGAGGATTTGGTTCACAAGCAAGGGCTAGAATTGGAAATCACTTCCCTAATACACCCAATGGCTTGGCCAAACATTTGTGATGTTCTTAGAACAAAGCAAAATAAGGTAATGGCTTTTCAAATCAAGTACGGTATCACCTAACTTTTCTTTTCTCTTAAACTTATAAGAATTATCATTAACTTTTAATCTTTTCTCTTAAACTTATAAGAATTATCATTAACGTTTAAGGACATATTCAGTTTTTCTTGTAGCAATGACTACCACACTGTTGATAATATACCCTCAAAATCTCCCTCAAAATCAATCAAAGACCACAATGGTAGGTATCTCTAACTGCCTTCAAACACCCTAGTTTTCCATATTCTGAGCCTTACCCTCCAATCATATAAATACTGGACCACTACCCAAAACATCCAAATGCTGCAAAAATAATTAGAATTGTCCCTGGGGTTAGGAATGACATGGAAGCAGGAATGAATATTGGGACTGTCTTTTCTGTACTTGTTATCCTCAGGGAGTTTTTCAACTTTACCAAGAACTCCACTCACCTCTAGAGAAAGACAACTGACAAACTTCTGTCCTATTAAGCAATCCTGTATCCCTAAGAGCATCTGTACCCTTCTAAGAGTACTATTTCTTATGTGGACACTAAGCCTTTACTTGTTTACTCTGCACAAACCTGATTTATGACTATGGGGTAACTTTTGGAAACTTTCATATATTTCAGATCCTTCCACACTCTGTGGGTCATATCTCATTGAAGTGTATGTCCAGTAACTTACAAAATGAAAAATGAACTATATTCTGGAGATTTATCCACTTTTTATGCACACCATTTTACAGTGGAGGGTGATACGATTGGAAAAGTTGTCAAAAAATATATTATTTAACTTGGCCAAAATTATAAAAGAGACTTTCACAGCGAAAAAGTTAGTATTGGACATTCTAATCATTTTTGGTTTCCTCTTAGTTAACCTAGGCAGTGTCTGTGCCATTGCTAACCACTAGTGTGATGTACTGGTCAGGTAGACCAGTCTGTCTCTAAACTAAAGAAGACGGTGTCTGGATTTCCAAGGTAAGACCCAAGTGGACACTGGGAGAATTGTTCTTGGATTGGGTTCACTGGTTTTGGATTGTGTCTTCAAAGCATTCTACAAAGCCTAACTATCTTCCCGCCCTTATTCTTCACATGCACTGCTATTGCCTAGTGTAGACTCCCAGAGTTTTAAATGCTGCTATGCAGCCACTGTCATTTGATAAAAGAAGCAAGAAGGCTAAATTCTGTTCTTTCTACATATTCTCATTTTGAGATGACAGACTCATCTAGAGATCATGGCATTAATGTGATCTGCAGGGAGATTGCTTTTGTGGCCAACCTCTGGACTAGTCAGAGGATGGCTAAAGGGGAGCTTTGAAAACTGTAATAGCATTCCTATTAGATATGTAACTGAAATCTCAGGATATCTGGTTACTCACGTAACACTTCCTTCTTCATTCAGAACATCATCTTGTCTACATTAATCCTTGCCTTAAGAAATCACCCAAAATGACAAAGCAGCCTGTTTTTGCTATCTTTCTCTAAGAAGCTCTCGGGCAAACTCATAAGTAAATTAAGCCTTAAGTTAGTAAATAGAAAGACATAATAAAAATAAGAGCTAAAGTCAATGAAATAAATTAAAATAATTTAAATTGATTGACTGAAATTTATAATTAAAAATATTCTCATAAAGTAAAATCTAATCCCAGAGGGTTTTCTAGTGAACTCTATCAAATACTTATGAAAGACATAATACAAACATTGTATTAAGTCTTTCAGAAAATAAAAGAGGAAAGAACATTTCTCAACTCTTCTCTAAGTCCAGAATTAAGCTATCACCAAAACCAGGCAAAGACATTACATGAAAAGAAAACTAAGACCAAAATTCCACATGTATGCAGATGCAAAAATTCCAAATGAAATATTTTTAAATCAATTTTATCTATATATAAGAAAGTAAAATTTCATGATCAATGTACAGTTTGTTCCAGAATGCAAGGCAGAATTAACATTAGAAAGAAATCATTCAATTAATCTAATTCACTATTTAACATAAAAGAAAAAATATCTGATCATCTCAAAAGTGCAGAAACAGAATTTGAAGAATCTAACACCCATTCAAGATAAGAAATTCTCAGTAAACTAGGAATAGAAGAGAACTTCCTCATCGGATAAAGTGTGTCTATATAAAAACTATGTTTAGCATCATATTCAATGATTAATGGCTGTTTCCTTCCAATGAATGGGCACAATTTATGGATATTCTCTCTCATGACTTCTATTTAACATTGTCTTATCCAGTGCAATAAAGTAACGAAAAAAGTGACATAAATATGCATTGGAAAGGAAGAAGTAAAAGTATCTTTATTAGCAGGTTACATTGTTTTATATATGAAAAATTTTTAGGAACTTAGAAAAACCTACTAGATATAAGAAGTAAGTTTAGCAAAATCACATTATAAAATGTTAAATTTTAAAAAATTATTTCAAAACACTAGCAACAAAAAAAATGGGAATGTAAGTTAAGAAAAATAACAGTTTCAGTGGCATCAAAAATCATGAAATACATTAAAGGCCTAAATAAATGGAAATATCTATCATGTTCATTGATAAGTAGATTCAATAGACTAAGATGGTAATTCTTCACAACTTGATTGATAGGTGCAACATAATCCCAATCAAACTTCTAGAAGACTTTGTCTCTTTTTTTGCAAGGTATAGGATTTGACAAACTAAGACTAAAATTTATATGGAAATATCAAGAACTTATAAAAATCAAACAATATTTAAAAAGACGAACAAAGTTGTAGGAATTCTACTACCTGAATACAAAACATCATAAAGCAACAGTTATTAAGAAGCATATTGTCATATTGGCTTATAGATAAATATGTAGATTACTAGAACAAACTAAAAAGAGTCCAGAAATAGAGCTAAACGTATATGGTCAATTGATCTTTGACAAAGGTACTAAATGAGAAAAGATCATCTTTTTAACAAATGATGCCAGAAGAACTTGAATCATGGGGGAAAAAAATGAAACTCAACTCTTACTTTACACTGCATACAAAAATCAATTTCAAATAAATCATAAGCCTAAACATAAAGCTAAAACTATAAAAGTGTAGAAAAAATAAAAGAAAATCGTTGTGAACTTGGGTTATGCAAAGATTTTTTAGAACACAAAAACCATGAATCATAAAAGAAAAAAAATGTATAAATTAGACTTCATCAAACTTAAGAACTCCTGCTCTTTGAAAGACACCACTAAAAAAAAAAAAAAAAAAGACCAGCCACAAACTGAAAGAAAATATTTTCAATACATATATTGACCAAGTACTCCTTTATAAAATAAATTTTAAAATTATAATAATAAGCCAATTGACCTAATTAAAAGTTGGAAAAGATATTTTAACACACTTCACAAAAGAAGGTTATGAATGGCCAGTAAACACATGAAAAAGTATTTAAAATTACTGAGTCATTAGAAAATGCAAATTAAAACCACAATGCAATATCACAATACATTCACTAGAAAGGCTAAAATCAAAAAGTGTGTTATCTCAGTGTGGTAAGAATATAGAGCATGTGAAACTCTCATACTTTGCTGATAGGAATATAAAATTGTATAAACAATTTAGAAAAGTTTATCAATTTCTCACAAAAAATATGACCAAACAATTCCACTCCTCGGTATTTACCCAACTGAAATAAAAATATATATTCACAGAAAGATTTGTATACAAATATTCATAGCAGCTTTGTAACAGACCCAAACTGGAAGCAATTAAAATCTATCAATAGGTTAGTAGGTAAACAAATTGTGATAAATTCATACAATCCAATATCATCCAGCTATAAAAAGTAATGAAATACTGATAAATGCAACAATGTGGATAAAGGTCAAACACATTATTCTGAATAAAAGAAAGTACATACTTTATTATTCAGTTTATATAAAATTTTAGATATGACAAACCTAGTCCATAGTGATTGAAAAGTCAATCGGTGGTTGCTGAGGTGAGGGAATGGATAGCAGGGATTAACCGGAAAGGGAGCAAATGGAAATTTTTAGGGTAATGAAAATGTTTTATATCTTGATTGTAGTTGTAGTTACATAGATGTGTACACTTGTCTCTGAACTGTACTCTTAAGATGGCGGCATATTATGGTATGTAACATATCTCAATAAAGTCGGTTTTAAAAGTACTTATTTGAGTGAACCATATGAAAACAATTATAGGTATTCAGCTAATTTTGACCTATAAAAATGTCAATTTTACAGATGGTTCAATTCAATTTATGCATGAAGACATTACCTACAATTAATTCAAGTTGAATTTGAAATAAATTTTTTACCATAAGTAATATTTGTCATAACGGGGAGACTTAAAAATGACAAATACATGCACCCCACCTTTAAGAATCACTGCTAGAGGGCACTATTTTGATGTGATCAGAACCAGCAAGAAAACAATCATTCAATGCTATTTTTATTATAAGTTTTAGAATCTCTTATACCTAGCTACTTTTGATCAACTCTACTCAAGAGTGATATAGCCCCGTGTACTATAGATTTAATTCAACAAACATAATAGCCACAAAATGATGTTGGAAGATGGTTTAAAAGATAATAATTCTAAAAAACATTTTAAAATATTTTTCAAAAATATTCTTTATATTCTTTATAGTAGAAAATTAGAAATATTATTTTTTTAGGAAGAAGAGAATCTTCAGTAAACTTCTTAACAAGTTATAAAAAAAACCTAAAAGTCAAATTTAAGACACCTGCCTTGATACTAAATGAAACAATGTCATTTGCACAATTTAGGAATCTTATTTGTAAAAGAAACAAATTTCAGACACGGTTATAACCTTTTCAAATATCAGCATGAAATTCTTATTTCTCATATTGTTTTGTCCTATATGTGTTCATGTTTCTCCAGAATGATTAAAAAATTTACTGTGGTCAAGAAGTCCTTCTGAGAAAAACCTGTCAAGGTGCATCATTTAAAAAATAGAATAAAGAATAGAGCAGCAAATTAACTCTGACAGCCTAGAAAAGCGATGACAATCTAGTCAGTGTTCACTCTTTTCCAGTTCCTTTGTAATATCTTCCTTGCTGATATCTAAGTGATTAGATCAGTTGTCAAGGAGTGGTTAGTTTCTAAAGGGCAAGCCAGGGCATTTGATACATACTGATATAAAACACACTTCAGAAGCACATCAGGTGAAATTTGTCTCTTGGTAGGATTGCCAGAGAAAATAAAATATGGCCATTTAAATTTGTATTTCAGATACAATTTTTTACTATAAGTATGTACCATACAATATCTGTTAATTAAACTACAAATTATTTGTTATTTTCTGAAAATCAAAATTAACTGGGTGTTCTGTACTTTTATTTGTTTTATCTGTCAACACTGTTTCTTGCTCTTGTAATGATTAATACAATTTAGTGAAACAATAGTTTATAATCCATTGGGGGTTTTGTAAAATATACTTAATATCTAAATCAAAAGGGCATTGAATAAACTCTCAGAGTTCCTTTCTTTCAATGAAGTTATTGATGTTTTCTGGAAAACAAATGTTACTCAGTTGTTGTATGGATAAAAAGTAATTAATTAATAAAAGTTACTTGAATATGGAGAAATAGCTACTACCCCATTACTTCAATAAAGACTATGATTCTAATTGCATAAAGTCCAAAATATATTTCCAGAAAGAAAAAATAACACAAATATATATATATATATATATATATATATATATAGAGAGAGAGAGAGAGAGAGAGGGAAAAGAATGGCTTCTCTGAGAAAGGTTAACAGGAACTACATTTTAATTTCCTTTAAAAAATTCACCATGCATTTGGCTCTAGCACTATCCTATGTGTGTATATGCACACACATATAAACACATACACACAAACATACTTCCTATTTATTTCTGTTACAATACAGTTCCCTGTTACTTTTATGTAAAAGAAGAAATTGAAAGGTAACATCCAGGCATGAAGATTTGGTGTTTACAAGGACTGCATCATTAACATTTCTAACTTGTTGAGTGGTTTCCACGATTCTCAGAGGTCCTCACCGTGTAAAAGCTGGTGGATGGGCTGACAGAGCTTTCTAGGCTTCAGTTGGTGTAATGTGAGCTCAATGCCTGGAAACAATAAAACAGCAATTTTCTAAAGAGATTTTACCTGCAAAAAAGCCAGGAACATAAAAGCCTGTTTTACTTTCCCACCCTAAGCCTCTTCTTTCTCTCAGTCCTGGGAGGGGTTTGGAAGGACTGTATCCTGTCACGTTAATTGAGGGTGACATTCAATGTAATCTCAGCAGCAGCCGCTGTAATGACTCCAAGGGAAAGACCACTGGAGCTGGAATCAGAAGAGCTGGGCTCCAGTCTGGCCAGAGTGGAGGCTTCCTGTCATGAACAACAGAAGCCAAGGTTGCAGGGGTTAGAAAATGCCATGTCTTTTCTTTTGAAAATTTGAATGAGGTCACCCAGCCATGATCTGACGAGCAATGGCTCTGGCTCCAGTAGTAGCCACGAATCAAGAGAAGGCTCCTCCCCAGTTAAGCCCATCAGAGCTGGACCAGATGGTCTAAAATTCATCATGAGCATTGTCCATATCCTGCATTCTCAGAGTGTTGTGCCTTGAAACTGCATCTTTTTATGTTACAAGACAAAAGGGATGTGTGTCCTGGACTCAATGCCCTAAAGAGAGATTCAGAGTAAGGAGGTCTGGACCAAAGTGACGTGAGGGGCTACTGGAGGGTCTTGGTCCCCAAGTCAGTTTTGTAATAGTAATCAATTAACCTTCACCCTGAAGAAGCCCAGATTCTGGGTATCCCATCCAAATCCACAGTCCATTAGGTACTTTCTGATCTAAAATGCATCAAATTATGACAATTCCGTCTACCACTGCTATTTCTTATTTGGTAATCATGTAATAGTTTACTTCCTAGTTCACCCAGCAATTCATAACATATTTTAAATGGTAAATAACTATAAATGTAAAATAAGGTCTTTAGATGGCCTAAAAAATAATGTTGAAAAAAATCTCTTTTAATGAACTTTTTGGTTCTCACGTGGAAACAACCTATTATTCTCAGGGTTTAAAATTCTAATGTTAGGTTAACTTCCATGATGTTGTGTTATGATAGAGAGTTGGCTGTGTCTTATTGCCCTGCAGGGGACAGGCCATCATTAAGGATGGGGAAAAAAAGGTTATTAGTTCAGGAGGATTGAGTTCCTTTTAACTGAGGCCAAAAAGTAAGAGTCTGTGTTAAGCGCATACTCAAAATGGCAAAAGGGAGAGGATGAGAACAGTCGAGAACAGGAGTGCAGTCGAGAATAGGTTTTCATCGGAGGACATATAGATTCTTCAATCCCACATAGTGCCTCAGGAGGTCACAGGACAGTGAAGGGTACACATTGATGCCTAGGAAATGAACTCTAAGTGCTGTAGCCTTGAAAGCCCAGCAAGTCCTGTGGCCAAGGCATGAGGCGGCAGAAGCAGCAGATGCCACAAACAGCTGGACTGTTATTAGAACATAAGCCTACCTTAGAATGGAGGTATGGGCCAGCACTGAAGAAATTGTCTGATCCAAACTGCAACACCATCCAATCTTCCATGATGACCTTGGCCCAGTTATTGCCCTCAAAGGAACAAAGTGTTGGATACTATCAATTTTGCCTTGTTGAAAGCAACGATGGGAAGCCTAGCTGGATCTATCTTTCCCAGCCAGAGCTAGAAGTCAGAAGACAGACTGGCCACCGGGAGGAAACAAAATGGACGTCAGAGGCTCTGGCTTCGTGTCAGGAACTGTGAGAAGTACATGAATGCTGGCCAGCTGTCATGTGGTCTTTCCAGAGAGACACTCCAATCGTGCTGGCACAGCCTCCCGTCTCCTGTCTAACCTTCTTCCCAGCATCACCTCCAGGCCTCTGCTGGCAGCGGTGCTTTCCAGACTGATTGGTCCCATTAAAGGAGTCACATGGTGCTTTTCTGCTTAATAGATGAGTAGGCATTTCTATAAGATGCATCTCATTTTACTAATATCACTAATTTCTTTGCTTCCTCAAATCTAATCAATCATTCCACTTCATCTGTGGATTTCATTAATGAGCCATTGACTCACTCTTCCAGATCATTAGTGAAGATGTCAGATTCTGACTAGACCTAATACCATTTCCCATGGCTTGATGCTGGCTTTCCTGAGAGGTCTCAGGGGAGGCATTCACTCACTTATGCCCTTCATTATCCCAAACCAATTTTAACCTCTTTTGCAAGAAACACTTAGGATGTTATAAAAATTAATGCTTTCCCAAGGAATTCTTAATTTTCATAGGATCAGAACAGATGGCCACATCGTACAGCCATGAAATCTCAGCCTCCACTAATCCAATAGTGTAGGCTCATTTATCTGTTCACTTTTGTCTCTGGAAGAGCAGAAGGATTACATGTTTCTGCTATAATCTTCTATGCTTCTTACACTTTTTTAGCATCACATTTTTCTTTTCATTTGCCTTTTCTGTTTGACGGAAGCTTTTGATTTTAGTCCATCTTGGTTACTCTCAGAGTGCTTTATGCAAATCAGTATGTTTCTGGATGGCTCGTAGCTTACATAGGTGGCTAAAATTTAAGTTTAGAGAAGATGCTTGAAAGCAAGTACTGCTTCCTGGGTTTTTTTGACTCTTGTTTACCCACTTGCAGTATAAATCAGTTCTAGTATGTGACCTGAATCAAAGAATATGAGCTAGTAGATGAGGTTAATTTGCTTTTATTTTTACCTGTAGATGCCTGGTTACATGGAGTATGCAAGGTTCAATGCCAACTTTTATTTTTTGCCTTGAAATTTCCTTCTGAAATTTGGGAAAAGAAGAACATTTTTCTTCTTTCTATTGATTTTTTTTATGAAAAAAATATAAAATTATATCTCTACTAACACTCTAACTTGCAAAAAATGCTTATGGAGAACACTAAAAAGAAAACTATAAAATGAGTTTATTGGTGTGGCAAAATTGAAGACAAATTTTTATTTTATTATAATTTTACTTAGTATGATTAGTATAATATAATCTGTAGTATACTCTTATATAGTCAATTAATAGTAAGTGCTTTGTCAAAGCTGTGAACGGGAGCAGTGTTTAAAGCCTTTGAGGAAAGAGTTTCTTTCTGCTTAGAGTCCAAGCTGAAAATGGATCTCTCATTAGCCAAGTAATGTGGCATTCCCTGAGCAACACCATCAGACATTTTCCAGACAACAGGTTCTCTAATATTATTGTTTAATCACTTTATGCAAAAAATATGTAGGTTGTATAATGTAACTCAAAAACTATTTTGGAAGGTACAATGGCGTTGGATCTTTGAATGCACTTCTGAGTTTTAGTGAGGATTATTTGATTTTGTACAATAATATAGTACAGCATAGCATTGTAAAATATATAGCAAAATATTAGAGCATTGACTGGAAACAGTGTAGGTTCAAATTTCTGCTACATATTAGCAGAAATTTCCTTGACTACCGATAATGACTTTGCCTTGATCAGATGTGTTTCAGACCAAGAGGAGCTCAGCAAAGATATCTGCATTTTACACATGCCACCCCAACCCCCGCAGAAAATAAAACCATTTATAGAAGTACAAACAATGGTCAATAGTACACAGGCAGTGGAAGTCAAAGAGACTGCAGATGTTATAAACACAATATTAATTTTTAAAATTTTTAAAATGAGCTTTAATGAAAAGTGCATTAAAATGGAGACAAAATCAACAACTGGTTGGATGTTTCCTTTCAGAAACACTTCCCTCTTTCCGTTGGGAAATATTTTAAGCCAAGTTTCCGCTCTTGTAACATTGAGAAAATAATATGATCTGTTCTACTTTCCAGAGGAGTTGTGATTGTCACAGACAACAAGATATGTGAAAGCACTTTGAAAAATGAAATGATGCAAGTGGAGTTACTATTTTAGTATTCAAAGAAGAGAAGAGAAAGAGTGTGGGGAAAAGGCAAAGTGGGTAAGAGATTTAACATCAGCCAGTCTGGAGGTTGAGTACCAGTTTGGCTTTTCTCTACTTGTGTGACTGTGAGAAATTCTCTTAATCTCTTTAAGCAAAAAAAGTCATTCTTTATATACTGAAGTTTCCAGACATGTGTATACTTATGACTATGTATGTGAAGCTGTACGCATGAGCGCGTCAGAAGAAAGAGGTGAAATTGCCACACTCATAGTGTATTGAATGGAAGCATACTATTCAAAACAGGAGATGCTAAAATACAGGAGATTTTTAGAGCCAAGAATAAAATATTTTTGTGGAAGGGTATTACAATGAGTCAGGGAAAGTAGGAAAAAGAATAAAGGAGAAAAGCTGGGACGGGCTGAGTTTAAACTAGAAGAGAACTTGAAAAGAGGTTTCAGGTAGCCAGCTCGAATCCACAGCCTTGAGCTCCCGACACCTCAGTAGGAGAAAGCTCTCAGGGCAGAGTGAAACCCCATTAGAAAGAAGCATGATAGTCTTTTTCAAACAAAGACTATCTCGTAATTAGGAAAACAAAACAAAACAGAGGTAACGTTTTAATGATTCTTGGGACTCACTCCGGGATTGAAGAGAAGACACGGTTGAGTCTAAACAACCCAGAAGTGTACTTCTTGGATAGCCATTAGTAAGCTATTATCTCTGGGCTCCAAACCCATCCATCTATAGTCAACCTTGTGATGTTGGGTTTGGGACTCTGCAACCCACATCTTCATTTTGCCAAGTGATTGTATGTTAGGCTCTGTTTGCCAATAAGGGGCATTAGAGAGAGACTGGAGGGTTGAGGAAGAAGAAAAGATTGCTCCTTCTTTTTGTGCCTGTGGACTTCCTGCCCATTTTCCAGTTTCCATGATATCATCCTCCAAATGTTTCACCTTTGCAATGCCAGTTTCTTCTTGTAATTCCCATAACACTTACAGATCCATATTCTTGATATCTCCTCAGAAACACCTGCACCAGCCAGTCAGCACCCACCATACTTATAGGTCTGAGTCCCAGACCTCTTCTCTGAGCTCAGAGATACTAGATCCAACTAAACAATTTAGAGTGGACGCTCCTGCTCACTCTCACCACTTCTCTTCAACATTGTACTAGAGATTTTGGCCATTGCAATAAGGCAAAAAAAAAAAATGCAAAAGAGAAAAATGATCAGGAAGGAGAAGTAAAATTCTGTTTGCAGATAACGTGATTATGTCTATAGAAATTCCCAAGAATCTATAAAACAACTACTAGAACTAATAAATGAACTTGTCAAATTTACAGGATCAAGGCTGACATACTAAAATTAGTTGTGTTTTTATATACTACAGTAAACAACATGAAAATTCAATTTTAAAACTTCCATATACAATAACATCAAAAACCACAAAATCCTGAGAAAATATGATTCTGTCATCCAGGATTTAGTATGTACTTTTAGTAACAATAGATGGTGCTGTCTCTCCTATAGCTAGAAAACATGGATTGTCTAGTAATCAGTGGGTTGAAGTAGGAATGACTCCTATCATTATTACCACAAATAACCCACTTGCAGAGTTTTTAATTCTATATCTACAACTTCAGGTTCTAATGTTTGGAGCTCTTGACTTCTAAGAGAGAAATCTTTAGAACAATGGCTATGTAGAACTAGAGTTTGAGACTGCTATTGGATTATTTTGAGTTCCTCATACCATTAAAACAACAGGCAAAGAAAGGGGTTGCTCTGCTAGGTGGTTGATGCTGATCACCAAGAGGAAACTGAATTGAAGCCAGAAAATGCAAACAGGGAGGACTATTTCTGAAACCCAGGGAATTCTCTCTGATGACTCTTATTACCATCATTTCCAATAGTAAAAGTGAACTGAAAACTACATCAACCAATAAAGGAAATAGCCACTGAAGATTCAGACTTTTAGGTAAAAAATCTTGACTGGCCAAGGTCCTGAATGATGGAAAAGGGAACATGGAATGTGTAATGGAAGAAGGAAGTTGTAACTATCAGCCACAGCCTTGTGATGAATTACAGAAATAAGTACTGTAGAAGCTTCACATAGTTTCTTCTTGGTTTGCTGGTATGTATATGCGTGTGTGTGCGTGTGCATGTGTGCACACATTAACTACTTTATTCTTCTCTGTCTTTTCTTATTATTTAACATGTTTTATTGTAGGCTAAATCTATGATTTAATATTTATAAAACAATGGGATTGGGATTAAAAGTGAGGTATAATTAACATGCTCCAGAGATAACTAGAAATCATTTACAATATAGATTTTACATACCTCATGTGTACAGGAAGAAATCATTAGATATATATTTATATTTATGTATATATTATATTTTCAAATTTCTACTTTTAAGTATATTATGTATTAGTAAAACAATACATATATTATTTATAAATGGATAAATACACATATATCAGGGGCAAATGCTAAAAAATCATAATAGCAGTGCATGATCAAAAAATGTTTAGAGATCATGAAGTTAGAGCATAGTGGTTTAGAGATCAGAAATATGTTTTTTTTCCCCTGTGTGTGGGCTACTTAGTTCTGCCAATAGGGATATTCTGCTTCAAAGGCACGGGTCCTGCTCACTCATCCATTCACTACCATCTTTTCTGTGGCAACAGGTCAGAAATTGAAGGTACCTTAGTAGAACACATCTTTCTTGCTTAAACAATGAGTCCACATCATTGGCATAGGGCCTAAAGACCAGTGCTACACTTCCTGAATAAATGGGTCTACTGAGGTCACCAACTTAGTTCATAAGCTCCTAGAGGGCAGTGATCTAGTCTGTTGATAGTTAACTCTCACTCCCACATTTTATCTAGCAGAAATACCCACAAATGACACTTCAGAGCTCCACCAGTATAGCGATGACTGATGCTCACAAAGGTTCTGAAGGATTATACGCTCATATTCTGCCTTTTCAATCAAACTAGAAGACTACAACTTATTTATATTGCTCAGTTTTGTGTATTCTTGGAACAGTGTAGAACTCTCTTAGAAAAAAGTATTCCATTAACTTGAGTACTTCCTCTAGCATTGCCTGACAAATTTTTCTCTATTTCTTTTATTCCATTCATGTCCTCACTCACTGCACATATATTTACTGAACAGACATAGCTTACAGATGAAGAGAACATCAAAGTCCTTACTTACATTATTTGAAAACTTAGGGAACTGAACTGGAGTGACCTCTAAAATTCTCTAACAGAGTTAGCGATGTTTATCAGGTATTTATCCTAGGCATTCTAAGTTGCCTTCAATTGATTGGGTTAGCTAAACTCCAAAATAAAAAAAAATTAATTAAAGCTCATTCCTCTCAACCCATTCCTTCTTCCTGCCCACGTCTCCTTTTCAAAATGTTGCCGGATCCAGATCCTGAAATATTCTGATGATCATTACCTATTAACCAGGAGGACACCAGGACGACGAGCAGTGGCTTTGTCTCCATAGCTGACCAGCAGCTGCCTGGCACAGCGAGTCTGAAGATGAAGGGCCCCTTTGTTTCTACAGAAAAAATTTTTCTCTCTTAAAAATAATTGATATTGTTGACAGGCTGTAACTTGTAAAGGCACTGTTCAGTAGGAAAGCTGTTGGGGGAAAAGTACTTCATTTCTGGATAATTTGAATAATAGAGACCAGAAATTTTTAGGTAAACCAAAAAAAATATTTCAGATGACCCTAAATGATAGAAGAGCTTTTCTTGTTGATAAGGAGACGCACACTCACCTAAATGGCTGCCAGCACACAAATACATCCACACAGAGTTATATTCCCTAACATTTATCTTACTAATTAGACAGCAATCACACATCCAAGAAGCCACTCCGAAGTGGGACACATCCCAAGTCTCTTAAATAAATCCCACTTGCAAAAACTCCTTCTGTTTCACATTTCTGAAATAAAAAATGCTACTATGCCTTTGTCAAAAATCCATTATTTTAATTAGTTTTCAGTCTCCTAGTCCATGACTTCAATATTCTTCATGATTCTCCAAGCCAAGTATAAAATCTCATATATCTATTCATCTAATATTAACACTGATACTGGTGACTCCTCACTTAAATGTACTCATGGATTAACTAGTACTTCCTTAAGCCTTTACTCATTGAAACACTGCAATAGCCCATGTGAAGTTTGTTTGTATATGAATATCCATAGAAAGAATATGGAGTTTCCTCACTTGGTTTAAGAATCAGGGAAGAGAGATTGAGGAGAAAAGACTAGGAATTATAGGGCAAAGTCATTTCAACTGCTATACTTACACTGGAGTAGTTTTCATAGTGATTTTTTTTTAAAAGAGGAGGGTTGTTTTCTTTTACATTTGAAAAGAAAAAGAGAGTATTGGTAGGATATGATTTTAATGGGTATTTATGGCTTATAGTTAAAACTGATTATGTCATTCTGAGACCCCTCATCACCTCTAAACCTGTGGTGAGAGAACATTCTTTTAAATAATATGATGGAAAATAAACAGTTATGTGAGCATTGCCATCTGGGTAGGCTTTGGTGATAAATTTCAAACTCCTCTTAGCATCCTCTAAAAGATACTTTAAATGCATTCAGATGATTCTGAGTAAATGCTGTGGGAGTTTAAAGGATTTCAGCAGTTCTTCCTCTCAGTCAGCAAGAATTTTCTGCTAAAAGTCTCCAGTTCTTTTAGTACTTTGCAAACACTGGTGAATGAAAGCACATCAGCGCTACTCACAAGCAAGCTGCTTTCAGCAAACTTCCTCAGCTAGCACTAAGCTATTCGTTGGCTCTGAGCACAGTCTTGAAGGGTTAGACATGGCCCTGACAGAGGTTCCTGGAGGTGAACAGGACTGGAAGAGAGTGTTCTGGCTTCAGTCACTGACCCGAAGAGTTCAAAAATTGGTTATGGAAATGTCACCTAAACAGGAAAGTGGCCTGTTGGTTTAAGAGAAAGTTTTGGCAATTAGACATTTCTAAAGCAATGGAAAATTCAGTTCAGTTCACAAAACAAACCACTGAATTCCACTGGGGGATGCCCTGATTTAAATTACCGAGGAAGTTCTGAAGAAATAGATCATTTCATTTACAGTTGGTTGAAGAGTAAATTAAAACAAGTATTCTAATATAATAAAAAATCTAATTGTGTATATCATTTGACTAAATAATTACTCTTCTGGGAATTTATCCTAAGAGTGTAATGAAAAAAGCATGCAGATACATATGTGATATTGTCAGTGGAAGCAACCTAAATGCTCATATGAGGTACTTTATTAAATTATGGCACATATTTACAAGAGATTATCTAACCATTAAAATTCACAAGGTACCCACATGGATCAAGATGTTCATGATACATTTTTAGGTGATAAATGTAGATTATGAAATTATATGTCTAGCATGAGTCCATTTTTGAATGAATGAATAAATAATTGAATGACCTCTGCTTGGATTCCCCACTCCTGGTACCAAATTTTGCATAAATCACAGTTAAATAAGAGAAGTAGAATCAGTAAGACATATCTACATCAATACTGATATCTATCTTCTCGTGTTCTTGGATTGGAAGAATCAACATAGTTAAAATGATCATATTACCTAAAGCATTGTACAGACTTAATGCAATCTCCTTCAAAATCTCATCAGCATTTTTTAAAGAAATAGAACAAAAGATCATCAGATTTGTATGGAAGCACAAAAGATCCCGAATTGCCAAAACCATCCTGAGAAAAAAGAACGAGGCTGGAGGGATCACTCTGCCTGACTTCAAATTATACTACAAAGAGACAGTAATCAAAACGGCATGGTATTGGCAGAAAAACAGACACACAGACCAGTGGAACAGAATCGAGAGTCCAGAAGAAACCTACATTTATATGGGCAAATAGTTTTCAACAAAACCCAAAACATACAGTGGAGAAAGTTGAAAGCTCTTTCAATAAATGGTGCTAAAACTGGAAAGCCACTGCAACACAGTGGAAAAGTGGACTGTCTATCACCACACACCAAATTAACTCCAAATGGGATTTGCTGAATCAATGATAAGACCTGAAACAATAAAATGCATAGAAAAAAAAAAAACATAGGAACAAAACTCAAGGACCTTGGACTTAAAGAGGATTTTATGAATTTGACCTCAAAGGCAAGCGAAGCAAAAGCTAAAATAAATGAATGGGACTACATCAAACTAAAAAGCTTCTGCTCAGTAAAAGAAGCCATTAACAAAGTAGAGACAACCATCCAAATGTGAAAATATATTTGCAAGCAACACCTCTGATAAGGGCCTAAGATCCAAAATATACAAAGAACTCATACAACTCAATAACAACAAAAAAACAAATGATCCAATCAAAAAATGGGCAGAAGACCTGAACAGGTATTTCTCCCTAGAGGACATACAAATAGCCAACAAACATATGAAAAGATGCTCAACATCACTAGCTATTAGGAAAAGGCAAATCAAAACCACAATGAGATACCATCTCATACCTGTTAGAATGGCTATTATCAACAGGACAAGTAATAACAAATATTGGAGAGGATGTGGAGATATAAGAACCCTCATACTGCTGGTGGGACTGCAAATTGGTATAGCTACTATGAAAAACAGTATGGAGGTTCCTCAAAAAACTAGGAATTGATCTACCATATGATCCAGCAATCCCTCTACTGGGTATTTACCCCAAAGACTTGAAAACCCACATTCATAAATGTATTTGCACACTGATGTTCATAGCAGCGTTATTCACAGTGGCCAGGAGAGGGAAGCAACCAAAGTGTCCTACAATAGATGATTGGCTAAAAAAGCTGTGGTACATATATACAATGGAATATTACTCAGCCATAAGAAGATGAAATACTGCCATTTATGCACAACATGGATGGACCTTGAAATAATCATACTAAGTAAATGAGCCAGACAGAAAGTAAAATCACATGACTGTTTATATGATATAAAACGAAAAGCACTAAATGAACAGGACAAAATAAATAGAGGAATTTGTGGACATGAACTATAGAGTAGTGGTTACTAGTGGGGTGTGGGAGAAGGGGAGAAGTAGACAGAGTAAAGTGGGTCAAATATAGAGGGGTAAGGGAAAGGTGAAGTGGGTAAAGGGGATCAAATATATGGTAGCTGAAGGAAACTGGACTTTGGGTGGTAAACACACAATAGAGTATACAGATGTGAAAGTACACCTGAAAATGATATAATTGTATTAACTAATGTTACCCAAATAAACTTAATTAAAAAAATTAAGAATAGAAAAGAAATATTGATATCTATCTATCTATAAGGGAGTGGTTACAGGGGATTGATGCATGCAATTCTGGGGGCTGCTTAAACAGTCTCTGTAAGGCTGTGTGCTTGGGTTTGGTGCAGGACAGTCATGAAGGGAAGCTCACAAGGAGGCTGGAGTCCCACTTGGATGAACTGAAACCTGTTTGCTCTTGTCGCCTCTGTCCTTGGGGACAAGGGTATCCTACAGAAGCTGGGGATTTTTGCTATGAAACTGAACACCCACATCTTCAGAAAAACTAAAGGAGGATTCAGGGGAATGTGGAACCTCTACAGGCCCAGCTGCTGCCTCACTCAAATGAGGGGAGTAGACAGATCAGCAATAAATGTGCATCAACCGCAAAAAGGCTACTTCCTTCCTTCTTCCTGCCAACAACCTTGCAAGAATTTCACTTGTGACATTTCCTATCCAGAGGTATACAAGAAGAATCTGTGGATATGTTGTTCAGGCTGGCCAAGTTGACACACTGCAAAGCCATCTCCAAGACCAAGCTATAACGTAGCTCAGAGTGGGAACCCAAGGGCTGCTTGTTCCCTGAACCTCTGATTCAGGCACACCCATTCACCTAGCCCTAGGTAGGAAAGAATTGCCCACATAGTTTAAATGATTTTCTCTCTGCTCATGGCAGGACTGAGTATTCAGAAGTTAAAAAAATCTATGATACTTGTTAAGACTCCACTGTATTTGAGACTTAATAAAAATCACAATAAAGTAGTGTATGATTGTACCAAATGATTTACATATATTTATTTGTTTAATTCTCACATCAAATTTGTGTTAAAAATGAAGAAACTGAAACACAAAGTGGCTAAGTAACCAGCCAGGAAGCAGCTGTTAAAGAACAGATTCAAGATTTCCCTCCAAGTACTCTGTTTGTAAATCCCACATGCTTAATCATTATGCTATATTCGTTTCTCCTTGATAGTTATGTGGCTGTAAATTGGTGTCTGTCATCAAACCCTGAAACATTGCAAAATCTTTAAAAGTTTAATAAAGTATATTATATTCTATCTACTAAAGACAGAAACATAGTTGATAGATTTTAAACAACTTTCCAGAACAAAGTCGTGTTAAAGTATAATCCTCAAAATGGTCAAATCATAATTCTCATACAAATATAAAATGAATGTGTTAAAAATTTTATTTAATTCATTGACTAACAAGGAAATTAGTACTATATTAAAACTGAATCAAATGAGAAATTGACTTAGAGATATTTATATTCTCTATTGGACAAAATTCATTTGCATCGCTATGAATGGGAATCTTGTTTTGCTATGAACAAGAAATATTTGCATCATTATCAGTTTCCTACCTGAGTAAAACGCAATCACTATAGATTTATGAATAGCCTTGTCAAAGACAGTTAAAGGTCCACACTCCACAGAATCAGACAATCCCTGGAAATTCTGCTAGACACCCCCGCATTCACTTCATGGACATCTTGGTAATCTTTCTTGCCCATGTCCAAGGCTTGGACAACTTTTCCTGACAAATGAAATAAAACTGTCTTAGTGAATTAAAATGAGCCATTTATAAAACATTCTAGTTATTCCAAATTGTATTTTAACTGTCAAATTTCCTAAGGCTCCTTTCTAGTCTAAAATTCTATGATTCTAAGAAAATGGATATTCCCCAGGTTAGACATTATAAGAATAAGATGACAAGAAATTTCAATTTTCTGTTTTAGTTGGTATTATAACTTGGGAAGTAGTGAAGGAGTAGTTTAACAAATTTTTTATCAGAGGAAATTATTAAAACCAGTTGAGGAAAAGAAATAAAAGAACAATTAAGTTAGAAACTGAGAAAACGAGAATAAGAAAAATAGATGGGTTAGAGGGGTCAAAACAGATATATGGATAATATGAAAAATGGCATGTATAGCCTGTGTTCCACTGTGATTATATTTATTTCCTCACCAAGAGTCTCAAAATCATCAATTCAAGGTTGCTGAATCTTAAATAACTGAGCCAGCTAAGTTCACCTCAACTGGATTCATTGAGACAGTAAACATTCTAAGATTCCAATTATGCCACTTAAGAGGAATGTTTAGTTTTGTGTGATATACAAAAAAGACCTGTAACTTAGGGAGATGGGGACCAGGGCTCTAGCTTTGGATCTAGTACTGAGGAACCGTGTGAGCCTGAACAAGTCACCTCCCCAGCTGGTTCTCATATTTCTAAATCTGTGAGTAAGGGGATTAGACAAGATGATTTCTGAGAGGTCTTTCAGCTCCAAAATTATTGAATTCTGTTTTATGAACATGCATTAAGTATTTGGGTTGTTGTAGATTAATCAAAAAAGACTCAGTTGTAAACGTAGTAGCAGCAATATAGTGACTAACAGGTGAATAACACTGATTATGCTCTTACTATGGGCCAAGCACTGAGCTTAACGCTTTGAAGCATCTCTCGTTTAAGCCTTAAAGCAATTCTATGAAGCAGGTTATGTTGATAAGCTTACAGATAAAGAAACTGAGGCAGAGGGGTAAAGTTCTCTCTATAGATTACACAGAATGATGGGTCATATATCTACTAGTGATTTTTAATAGTGGCACTTGGAGGTAAAAGTTTTGGGAGACAATTACTGAATGCCTGGAAAGTCATGTTCGGTAAGAATAGGGAATACATGCCCCTAAACAGATTGCAAAACCAATTACTTCATTCTATCTCCACTACCAAGACTCTGCTTTAAGCCATCATCATCTGAACTCCTGAGCTAGCCTCCAATAGACAACCCCGTGGGATCTGTTGCCACTCCCAACCCAAGGCAATGCCACACTGTAATCAGAGTGGTTTTTCCAAAAAAAAAATTAGTCTAACGTTGTCAGTCCCTCAAAGAGAGAGAGAGAGAGAGAGAGAGAGAGAGAGAGAGAGAGAGAGAGACAGAGAGATTGAACAAATAGTGGAGGAAGAGCCAAGAAATACCATGATAAAAACTGCCGGTCTAAGAGTAGTTCTAGAAGTTGTGTGTAGAACACGCTGATAGAGGGAGAACAGAAGGACGGTGGCTGCCTTCCAGGGTAGGGTTGGTGAGAGTGGCCAGAGTTGAGCTCTGAAGCTTGACAAATGGACTCAAGTTCAAAACATTTTTAGGGAAACAATCCAGGGATTTGGGGAAGGGCTGAATGAAAGAGAAAGGGAAATAGAAAGATTAACCGTGATTTCATGAGTCTTAGGGATCATGGGGGAATAAATAGGTCTTAGTGTATTATTTCTTTGGCACCTTAATTATCAGTAATTTCAAAGGAAATCTACTTGTGGTAAGCCCCAATTTTATCAAGCATTTCTACATTTATGATGTTTCTAATATAACCCAAACGTTTATGTAGAAGTCCTTTCTAGCAAACAAAAGAATTCTTAAGGATGAAATTTCTGGAGTTCAATGATGTTAAAAGCTTTTAAAAACCTATTTATCATACGTTGTTATTTCAGTAACCCCAGATTATATCCATCATTTTACATTTATATTATATATACCCTGAGGGTATAAATCTTTGCTTTTATTTAATATTTATAATATATTTAACTATGCCAATATGAATGATCACTTCACCTTAACTTTAATTCCCAACTTACTGGGCCCTGAAAGGAAATGTATAATGTTTTGCCCACTATAGCTATCTATTTTAGGTCAGGAGACAGCTCAGAAAAACAAATATCATTTAAATCTCATATCTGACTAGGCAAATCTACATTTTCCAATATGGATTATTTTTGGTCCAGTGAGTTTTGCTTCAATTCTTTTCCTGCTATGTCTATTTTCACACTATGATTAATAACTGAACCTTTCTTCTCTTTCCCACAGTTGCCTTGAGAATTTACAATATTGGTTTATGGCTTATTCATTTACTATAAAGGCAAAACAATGGTGAAATCTTTGATATAAATGTTGCTGTTAAAAATTCATGGATATTCATCATTAACAGCTTTAATCATTTTTTTGATAATACATAGAATAGTTCTATGTGGCACATGTACTTTTACCTATACCTTTGAGATAAAAATATTGCTTGTGAAAAGTATCAGAATAACATTGCAAATCAAGCCTTCTTTCTAGATTAAAGACACCAGAATGGCAGACTATAATCCTCTTTCTGATATCTAGTCCCATTTCTCAGAGGGGACACTCTAAAAATTACACTAATTTTCACAGAGGAGAAAAATATTAACCAGAACCCCAATCTTAAAAAAGTCATTTATACAGTGAACATTGACAGCAAATTGTTTCAAATGTCCAACCTAAGAAAACATCAGACATTTCTCCTCTGAATTCTCACCCACTGGAATTTTCTCTGAATCTTAAAGCATAGTTGCTTGTGAGAAGTCCTGACTTAGCAGAGTTAGCATTATTTAAAAACCTATTCTATTCAGACGTTTACAGTGGGACTACACCGTTACCATGAAATAAGAAATCCATTTCTTTCTGGCTTTTGAGACAACTGAAAATGGCAGTTTAATCTAGTTTCTTTACAAGCTTCGACAGGTTTTGGGAGAGGAGTCAAGAGCAGGCTTTGGCATTCGACAGGATTGTATTCTCATCCTGGCTAGGTTGCTTGTTGTGTCAGCTGGGCCCACTCTCTCCCTCCAATATTATGATCAAATACCCAGAACTTTTTTCATTTCCTTCAATAAGCCGGGTCTTCTCTCACTTCCAATGCAGACATGTTTTCCAATGCATTTGCTTGGAATACTCTCTCTCTGTCCTCTTTTAGCTGAGCTAATACCACTTGTCCTTTGAGTCTCCACTTAAAGGTCACCTATTTCTTCAGCAAGGCTTTCTTTGTCCACCAGACTAGATTCCCATTGACATATATATTCCCATAGTGCCCTGGAACATATATGGTCCCAGTATGATAATAAGCATTCTGTACTATAACTCATTTTTTAAATGTCTTCATTCCTTTTGAGGTCATAAATGTTGCAAGGGCGGGACTGTCTAACCCTATGGCCTGAGTGAGAGCAGGTGCTTAATAAATACCTTTTGAGTGAATGGATGAATGAAAAGTTATTTGTGTACTTTAAACCTAGTACTCATCGCGTTGAGATTTCATGTGGACTGTTACAGGAACTAAAAGGGATAATATATAGGGAGTGTATAGCTCTAAAAATTACCAGCTTAATAAATGGGAACTATCTTTATCAGAGTAGTTTACTTACTTGGGGCCATGGTGTGACAGACATTAGCAAGTCTAAGAAGCTGTTGGAGCCAAATAGAGGCCACCTCAGAATGCCCTAGTTCAGTCATAGGCGTACATTTTTCCAGGAAATGCCATGCTCAATTGCCATGGCAACAAATGTTGTCGTTCCATCATTTTTTGGAACACTTTCTAATGTTGTCTTTATTATAGAATCTTACTTTTCAGTTAAAAAAAAAATGAAGAAACACAAACCTAAGCCTAAAGTCATATGATTATTAGTATTATGGAGATGCATTTTCTTGTCACATCCCCCAGCTAAGGGGAAATGGCTGAGAGGGATCATATCTTTCTTGCGCTGTTAGAACATCTACAACAGGCATTATGATAAGGAAAGAGAAGAAACAGGATGAAGATTAACATACAGGAACATTTTTGATAATCATGTAGTGACTGTTTTCTCCATTTTCTGATGAAGAAACACAGGCACAGATGGTTAAGTAATTTGCCTGGGTTTTAACACAGGTGGTAAGTGGCAGAGCATGGAGGATGGACTCCCATGCAGGTCTGTCTGGCTCCTAAGTATAAGTTTTTTCCACTGCACCAGGGTTCCTATCTTCTCAAAGCTTACAAATTTGTTGGGAAGATGAAACATACAAACATTAATTAACTTGAGAATTGGCTATGCCCTCCTGATGTTTACTGATCAGACAGATGCCATTTAAGTTTAGGGTAATTTGTATGGAAAGTCAGCATGTCCCAGGACCTACCACAATTGCAGACTTTAACATGATCATGTTTGGAGTTAGATGATTGGTTTTCATAATGCATGCCAAAAAAATAGCTGTAAAGAGAAACAATGTCTGATTATAATAAAAAAAGAAAGTAATGTAACATATCCCAGTAATGTAACATTTTCATTCAGAGTTTGGCTGTTCGTGTGGTGGCCAGAAAAGTGATAATGAAGAGGCGTTGATTAAAGCTGGGGTTTCTGGCAAAACTGTCACACATTATATGTGTTCTCTCTGGAACACATTATATTGTCTCATGTGGTTAATTCTTATTTCATTGCCAGCCTTTGTAGATAGCATGTGTGTATGTCTAATTTTGCCTCATTTACAAATTCAGTTCAACTTACATTCAGATGATTTTCAGGCTTTACTTTTTCTGCTCTGGATTAAGCCACAACATGTGGGAAAAGAGGGTGAGTGGTGGCTTGAAGAGAATCAATGTGAGAGGAGAAGCAATTGCTTTAAGCCAAATGTCAGAGGAAAAGGGAGGATGCGCTCTGTTCTCCAGGCTTCCTTAAAGGAATGAAATGAAGGGATAAAGAGGAGCTGGTCCACTTCTTGGCATGGTATTTGTATCAATCGGCATTCTTTGGTTGCAAGCAACAGAACTGACTCTATCATGCAGGAAAAATACTGGTAGGACAGTAGGTGGCTCTTGAGATAACCAGAGAGGGTAGAGAGAGAGCCTCATGAAGGGGCAGGAGCCAGGACAACCCCAAGAGTCTAGCTCAGAAAGGACCGAACATCAGTTTTGTTTTGTTTTTTTCTTATCTTCTAACAACCCAGCTTAGAGCTGCTGTTCCTAAAAGCATCTCCTAGAGACCAGAGCTTATCACACTCCTGCTCTACCTTTTTCTCTGCGCATAGATCTAAAAAGTCCTGAGGACCCTGGATATCTCTCATAATCCCATGACTGCTCTGGTTCTGTGGAATAAGGGTAAGAGTCTCCAAATTTGTTCTGTCTCCTGCAAGCAATGAAATCTATTCATCTTATTAGTTGTAGGTGGTCAGTACAAATAGTAATTTTTGGTTTTCTATTCCATTCTCTTGCATGTACTGGCTGGGATGAGTCAATGTAGCTATGACACTGTAGTTGTGTACCAATGACGGATCTACTCAATCCAACAAAGATGACAGCTTCGAACTGGTATTCGAGATGTACAATGGTTGTGCCCTAATGGACCGAAGACAGGTATCCAAAGCTTCTCTCTGCAGATATTAGAGACACTATACCAAACACAGTCATGTTTCCTTGGAGTCCAAATTCTTTGATCTCTTTTCAACCTTTGACACTGATGGCAATTTTCTCTTTGAAACTGTTTTCTCTGTTGGTCCTATTCTATCTTTCTCCTACCTTTATGACTGGGTCCTTTCCATTTATTGGTGCACTTAGAATATTCTAAATAAAAGAGAAAAATAATTTCTAATTATGGTTTGAATATGGTTCTTAGTAGAAATAGTATTTCAATGCAAAGGCAGATATAGTTATGGGGCATTGGGACTGATAAATGTTCAGAGAACTTGGCAAGCAGCGCTGGCATTTTACAGATTACCATCAGGTGCTAGGTCTTTCCCAGAAGTGGGATCAGCAGAAAGTTTCCAATACCCCAGAAATGTCATAGCAAGTCAAAGAGGCAGGAGAAGACTGAGGCTCTAGGCAAATTTCTGGAACAGGAAAACTAGTATCTTCTGATGCACGGAGGGCACTAGGTCTTAAACATGAGGTGGGAGCCCAGAATGGATAAGAGTGACTTTCCATTCAGCTCCAGAAGGTGAGGTTGGAAGAGCTTAGGTGCCCTCTTCCTCAGAATCCTCAAGTGGAAGAAAGGTGATCAGTAGAAGGGGAATGGAGGGATTTGGATGAAGATAACAGAAGTATTCTATAAAACATGAAGCCAACAGAAAGCTGCAAAGGACAGAGACTGATAGAAAGCTCAGTCACTGCAGTGTAGACATTTTTGGTCCAAAGTGTCCATTGTATAATTATGTAATGTAGTATGGCTTAACAAAAGCCCTCATGACACAGACTTTAGAGTTTTAATTCATGGTAAGCTCAACATAAATCACTGCTATGTTTTGGCTTCCCAAAAATGTTAATTTAACCATAAATAGCATTAATGGAAGTAGAATATCATAAAGATAATGTAAATATCTTAAAGATAAGGTGATAATTCTACTCTGTTTTTATACTGGTCGAATCCCACTCAGTATTGCATTCAGTTCTGATTCGAAGAAACATTAAAAAAAAAAAATTGGAACATTTAAAGAGAACTAACGAGGAGAGTAAGAGTCCTTAAAACAATATTTCATGAGAAACAGTTAAAAAAAATTGAAGGCTCTTATCAAAAAAGAGAAGCTACAAAGATAATAATAACTGCCTTCAAATATATGAGGGGTTATCACATGGCATAAGAGTTAAATTTCTTTTGTAATGCCTCATACGTAAGTAAGAAATGTGTAGAATTTTCAGGGAGATAGATTTCACTAAGAAATCAGAAGAATTTTTAAAGAAGCATAAATAGCCAAACATAAAATGAGTTGTTCAGGAGAACAGCAATTTATGTCACTAGTGCTGTTCTACATAAATATTTTAGCATTTCATGGGTATATTAGGACTCTTCTGGTTGTGACAGAAAACCAATTCAGGCTAGCTCAAGCAAAAAAGAAAACTTATGAACATAATTGTTTCAGCAAATATTTCTTGAGTTCCTACCACGTATCAGGCACTGTTGTAAATATTGAGATACAATATTTTATAAAAACTCACAAAAAAGTAAAATGATCTCATAAAGTATACATTCTAGTGGGAAACGGACAATAAAAGATACAGCTGCCGTATATTGTATAAGACGTACAGCTTATTTAATGCCCAGTAGCAGCCAGATTAAAGTGCGAGTGGAGCTGGAATCAGATCTGAATTTCAAACCCTGAATCTCACTGGGCTGCAGTGTTACTCTGGAGGAAAGGTCACTGTTTTGTAATTTGTAGCAAGGCATCAAATGTGTCTTTTAAGACAAAAGGATAAAATATAGAGCATGTTAGATTGTGACAGTGCTGTGAAGAAAGCTAAAGCATGCGGCAACATAGATGAGATCTAAGACTCGAAGGGTGTGAAGTCAAAGTGGCAAGAGGCAGGGAGACTTAGGGTCCTGTGGACCACAGCAAAAACTGTGACTTTTACCCTGAATTAAAAGGGAAGACAATGGAGGAGTGATGTGATCTGAGTTACATTCTGAGAATATCATCCTGGCTGAGAACAGAGTGAAGAGAGGCAGTGTCGGAAGCAAGAAGTCCATGTAATTGCCTGCTGCAGTAAGTCAGGGAGATAATTGTGGACTGGACTATATAATAGCAGCTCAGGGATGACAAGTGGTTAGATTCTGTATATATTTTGAAAATAAAGCTAACAGGACATTTTGATGGATTAAATGTGAAACTAATTTATTTAGAAAGGCCAGGAATAAGACAGACCATCAGAAATAACTCAGTCTAGGAGCTAAAACAATCAAGGTAGGGTTCCATCTCTTTTTGTTTCTTAAATGGCTCATTATACACAGCAAACATGATGCTCACATAAAGCCCTACATTCATTGCCACCAACTTAAAGAGAATGTCTTCTCCAATGGCTCTGCTAGAGAATCTTATATTGTTTGTGTTCTATGTTTAACCCCGGGTCAACTATGTTTGGGATATATGTCTACTTCCTGCAAGAGTAAAATGGGCGGGGACGGGCAGTGTCAGTCCCAATCAAATTTCAAGTGATGTCAAAGTTTCCTGACTAGTCAAGACCAAGCCACTTGTAAGAGTAGATTGTGGGAAAGTCTGTGTGGATAGGCAAGAAAATGGTAGATAAGTTATGTTCGGGATGGAATGAAAATGAATAAACCTACAACTTCCTCTGACGCTGATTTGATATACATATATATATATATATATATATATATATATATATATATATATATATATATATATATATATATATATATTATATATATATATATATATAGAGAGAGAGAGAGAGAAAGAGAGAGGGAGAGATTGTCTTAGAGAAAATGTTTTGAGGGCCTCTCTACTAG
Organism: Pteropus medius; assembly: GCF_902729225.1. NCBI lineage: Eukaryota > Metazoa > Chordata > Mammalia > Chiroptera > Pteropodidae > Pteropus > Pteropus medius. The sequence goes on along the minus strand of NW_024349519.1, from coordinate 11,010,898 downwards.
CTTCTTATTGCTTCTATAACAAGTTACCAAAAACTTAATACCTTAAAATAACATAAATCTATTTTAGTTCTGGAGATCAGAAGTCTGACACAGTCTCGCCGGGTTAAAATCAAGGTGTCAGTAAGGTTGTATTCCTTCTGGAGGCTCTCGGGGAGAATCCATTAACTTGTCATTTTCAGATTCTAGAAGTTGCTTGCACTTTTTGGCTCATGGCCCCTTCTTCCATGCTTAAAACCAACAGGGTAGCATGTTTAAACGTCTCTGTCTTTCTTATGGGGCCCACTCAGATAGTCCAGTACAATCGCCCCATCTCAGGATTTTAACCTAATCAAATCCACAAGGTCCTCTTTGCCATGTAAGATAACATATCCCTAGGTTCTAGGAATGAGGACATGGATGTCTTTGGGGGACATTATTCTGCCCACCATGGCCTGCTATGCACTTAGCCCCGTTTTGAAGACTGGTGTCACATTTATAACTTCTTTCTTGGGAGTGTAAAAGTACTCACAGGTGGTTTTAATCATGATAAATGTGATCTGAGTTACATTTTGAGAATATTATCCTGGCTGCTGGGCTGAGAACAGAGTGAAGAGAGGGCAGTGACTCACTCACCCAGGAAAGGGCCTCCTGAGCCAATGGTTGTCCATCCGAAGGACTCCTTCTAGAGTTTTTCCCAGTGAAGACATTATATCCAAAAGGGAGAGCGGTCAAACCAACCTGTCCTTTGGGGTGCTTCGTTTGCAGACATAGAAAGAAAATGGCCTGTTAGCAGAGTGGTGAAAATGTAGAGATACAAGAATTAAAGGCAGTAAACAGAAGCCATGACTCAGAGGGAAAAGCGGAGAGCCAGATATGGGCAGTCCAGAAGACAGGCAGAGCAGGAGAGGGAGGGCCAGAGACCTGAGGACTCATCGGAGAAACAGTGGATTCTACATCTTGGGTTTGCTCCTTTCCACCCCAACGCCCGCTCCAAAGTGGCTGCTGGACCATTAGATCTAACATTGCAAATATACAAACAAACAATTATAACTGAGGTTCTGGTTCCTATGTATGTAGTAGCTTAGATTTTTCCCTTGTGATTTTCATCAACCCCCACAATAAATCCTCATAACTGATAGCCCAACCATGTCTCTCTTTCTAGCAATATGGAAGGATCTGATACAAGAGTGAGGCATGAAATCTGCCCACTTAAGGCTTTAAATGAGAGATGCCTGCATCAGATCACAAACAATGCGAATAATCCCCTTAAAATTTTACTGCTACTTTCCCCCAAAACTCCTCCTCTGGTGGCCTGACTCTGTGGCCTAAAGAGAATTCTTATATGACCACATAGTAGTACCAAGTCAGCTTATGACACTTGGGTTTTTAGGGTAAAAAAAAAAATCTGCCATACTGTGAATATAATTAGAACAGAGAGGAAGCTGATGAAATAAAAGAAGGTGGGAGTTTTGTATATGAAGAAAAAAAGAAAAGAAGCATTTAAGACCAAAGTAACTTAAACTTTGCAAGTGCATGTGTGTCCTTACATAGATTTTTAAAAGATAGATTCTAAAGCCTCTTGTGATCCACGAAGGCCATGGAAATAAAATGATGGGCCTGGAATGAGGCCAACAGAATTTGTAATCCCACCCTCTTAAGCCAAAACAATACTGACAGGCCTGAAATTGCTATTTATGAGGTTATAAGTCCTAAAAGCATATATTGTATATACAAAGAAAAATACCACCCACAGAGCTAATTCTTTTCCATGTTTGAATTTAGGCTGAGAAGCTCTGGGGAAAGAAAGTCAATCTTTTTGGTTTTCAAGTTGTATTTAACATTTGGCCAGAGTTCAATAACCATCCGTTTTATATAGTGGTTTTTAATCTTTTTTGAGTCATGGGCCCTTTTGAATATTTTATGAAAACTACTGAACCTCTCTTCTGAAAAATGAACATACACATAACTTTTTGCATAAAATTTCAAGGAGCTTATCATGTCCCTGAACCACTATAGATCCAAACGGACAAAACACAACAAAAACTCTAGGACACGAAAAGTTAAGGTGTATGCTATGGGTTATTCAACAGATACCATTTTCTTTGACCTTTTCCATTTTTTTTTTTTTATTTCCTAAAGCTGTTCATACACATCTATGGATCTTTGTGTAATCTGTACATTTTAGAGAGGTATTCTGAAAGATAGCAACAGAAGCATCTGGCTATACATGTACTGAATGTTTCTTGAGAGTAGGGGCAGAGAAATGCCAGATGGGAATGGAGTTAACAGTTTCTTCCACAATTTTCTCTTTGCCATCCTAGCATGGAGGCTGTCTCAGTCTAGTTCTTCTTCTTTGTTTCATTTTAATAAAAACATTAAAGTTTAGATATTTGAGATCATCTATTTCAAAACTTCTCAAACCTTTGTGCATCGGAATCGCGTGGAAAGCTTGCTTAAATGTGGATTTTAAAGTTCTAGACCCATAATTTATGATTCAGTAAGTATGGGGTATGGCCCCAAAATTTGTATTTAACAAGCTCTCAGGTGATCCTGATGCTGCATATCCTAAGACTACATTAGAAAGGCACTGATTTCATCTATTTTAAAGATGAGGGACTGAAAACTGCTCAGATTTCCACTGCCTTTCTCCGTTTTTACCCTGCAGATGGACAAGTCCACTGGGCCTTTTGTACCTACCTCAGAAAACCATTAGTAGCTGGGAATGAGATCAAGATGACAAACACATCAAGTTCACTGCTACCTCAGAACTTGTACTTTTTGCTCCTTTAGCCAAAAAATGCTTTGTTTTTATCATCATATGACTTTTTGCCTCACTTCATTCAGACCTCTGCTCAAATTCTCTCTATGCCACCTTTCCTGACCAGCATGAATAAAATAGATTCCACCACTTTCTATCTTCTTATAGCACATTAATTTTATTGGAAGCCTTTACCTCAGCCTGAATCATGTGCGTACTAGGTCACTCGTTTGCAGACGTAGCTTCAAGAGAACCGCTTGTTATGTTCACTGCTGTGACTCCAGCTCCTAGAACTGGGCCTAGAACTTGACTGGCTCTGAGTAAATACTTTTTTTAAAATTATTTTTACCACCCAGTAAATATTTATTTGAATTAATGAATAAAAGTGTCTTGTATAGTATAAATTTTATTCTGCTTTATGTGTTTATAGCCTACCCTGAAATTATAACATTTTCTATAATATTGGCATTTTTCCAGACTTCTATTTCAGCAGCTATGATCGTAACAATAAGATTGGGTAACAATGTTGAGACACATGAAAAATGAAAAAGAATTTATTTTAATTTATTTAAAATAAATTATTTTAAAATAATAAATTAAAGTAATTTATCTTAATGCAATATAAATGCTGCTCATTAGTCAATGTGATTGAGAGACTACAGCAGTCAGAGAAGCTAAAAATGAGGGGGTATCTCTCTAGAGAACTAGGGGAAATTGGTATTTCAATGATTGCTTTCATTCATTTTTGCTATAAATATACATTTATAGATGACCTGCTACATGCCAAGTACTGTTATAGTCGATAATAAAATGGGGAAAAAAAAATCACAGCTCTCAGAGAGCTTTCATAGTACAGAAAGGAGGATAGAGAAAACATATAATATAAATATGTAAAATATTTGAATGTAATAAAGGCTTGAGGTGGCGGGGAACGTGGAAGGAGAAATAGGGAATGTGTGTGTGCACACGCACGCAATTTGAAATAGGATAGTCGGGGAAGATCTTACTGAGAAAGTAACATTGAGAGAAGACAACTGAGGGAAGGGAAAGAGCTACCTAGACATCTTAGGGAAAAATTATGGACAGAGAGTAGGATATGCAAAGTCCCTGAGGCAGAACCATGACTAACATGCTGAGGGAAGATCAAAGAGTCCAGAATGGCTAAGGCTCAGAGAGACTTAGGAAAGAGGAGAACAAGTAGGAGACAAGACTGGAGAGGATGGGGGGTGGCTCCATAGTGCAGTGTTTAGCACATCTACTTTACACGCAGAAGGTCCTGGGTTCCCACCCCAGGTGCAGCCATGGACCATACACAGGAGGAGGGCTGGAGGGCGCTGGGGGCGCCAGGCCCTGGGTGCACGCCGGAGGAGATGCCCTGCCTTCAGAGATCCAGTTTTTAAGGGGAAATGGCAACGTCCATAGGTCAGGGGTGGAAGTGTGTGTGTGTGGGGTGCCGTGCAATTAAAGAGGGGGAAAAAAAAGATCGGAGAGGATGGGGATCCACATCACATAGGACCCTGTAGGCACCATAAAGATGTATAGTCACCGACAAGTTCTGGAGTTAAAACTCAATTGTAATCTGCCTAAAATTGTGATTTTAACAGCATCACACAACTGTTGTGTTGAGAAGAGTATTTGTCTCATATTTAGGCTCTGGAGTCCGCAAATAGAAAATTTGAGTCCAGAAAAGTTTTTTAAATACCTCCTTGTTTCAAATTTCTCTTAATTAAGTCCTGCCACCATACACTCTTTATTTAAAAATATTTATTGATCATCTGATAAGAGCCAGGTATTGTGGGTAACTGTGTTTTTATTTAATGTAGAAGGAAAAACAAGTGAAAACCACTATATATCAAGGGCCTTTAGTGTGCTTGTCAGGTAGGGGAGCAGGCACCTTACCTCTGCTATCTCTGTGCTACTTCTGTGCCCTCCCAGAGATTTGGGTTAGCAAGAAATATAAACAACGTTCATCAATAACAGCAAGGACGCTATAAAAGGACCCCCAAGCATACAGATAAAGCACCACTGGCTTCGTGAAGCAGAATAGGTCACTTCTGATGGTGGCTCCATCGAGTCTTCATAGACTGGCCAACATGGAGCAGGAGTGCTGTGAGGTGGGTCCAGGTACCAGCAGGGAGTGATTGATGGTCTGGAAACAGCACGGAGGCAAATGTGGGGCCACCCAGGACTTAGGAAGAGGAGGGAATGACAGGAGGCCAGGGAAATTGCCCGGATCCAGATCCCAACGGGGTCTTAAGTCTTTAGGGGTGGGCACAAGGAGCCACTGAAGACATCCAAGAAAGGACAGCACAGCAAAATCACAGATGCCTGCAAGGCTTGGGGACAGGGGTGAGGGTGAGTGTAGATGAGGCTCTTAGTTAAGGAAAGCAGGAGAGAGTCGATGAAGATGCTATCTATGAGGAACTCTAGTTTGAAATGAGCTTGGGTTGGGACAAAGCATTTCAAGCTAACTTCTAAGCATAAACTAACTTTTAAGTTTCCTGTGTGCCAAGTGGGAATTTTTACATTGACATGAAGGCTGTGATTAGGGAAAAATTCCTCAGGGCAGACAATTACATCAGCATATTTTTCTAATTTATATTTTAAATAGTACAACTGTTCTCAGAGGCCTGGTGACAGACACAACTTCTATAAATATATTAAAGTCAAACAATCTGCACACAACTGCCAGCCTGCTGAAGACTCCCACCCCTTCCAGATTTATTCAATTTTTAAAGGCAATTATGTTTGGAAATTTTAAAACTTGCAGCTAATCAATCTAAGGAAAAAGAGTTCACTCCAATTACATTGCAAAGGAGCATTTTCCCCATCCTCGTTCCTTCAGCATTAGACTCTGGGAGATCCTTTCATACAACCAAAAACGCACAGGAAAACACCAAGCAGGGGAAGGTGCAGGAAGGGAGGGTGGTGTCAGGTAACAGGGAGCGTGGGGTCTGCAGTCACAGGCCCAGGTACAAGTCCCAATCCAATCCTGTCTCTGCCCAGAAGTACATACATACACATACACACATCACGTACACGAACACCTACATACATATACTTATTACTATATCTATCTATATGCATGTGTATTAAAAATCATGAGCTCATACTGATATCTGTAATTCTAATTCTACACCACAGGGACTTACATTTTTTTACCGTAACTTCTTTCTCCACAATATATTTACTTATTCTCTCAGTCCTCACACACATTAGTAGTTTCTGAATTGCTAACCCATGCTCCTCTGAGAAAACAATTTCCCAACTCAAGTACAATATTTGTGTACAGTTCCAATTCTTTTTGTTTTTAGCTTTAAAGTAAACAGTCAAAACACCGTTTTCCGAAGTTGCTTAGGTTAGTAATTTTTCCCCATCTACTTCAGTATAGTTATGTTATTCATTTGTAATACAGTTAAGTTTAATTATTTTTACTATTTGTATTCCATTTTGAGTTCCCTATATCCTTGATTTTTAATTACTTATGTGTTCTTTGAGTATGTGAAACATTTACATGCTTTTAAAAGTCATCTATGTAGAAAGTTATAACCGGAAAGGTGTCCCCAATTCTTATTGCCCTGTTCCCATTCCCCCAATCTTTCCACTCCATTCTTTTTTGTTCTCTGTAGATAATTTCATTAGTTTCAGTTTATCCACCCCATATGTCTGTTGTATAAGTGAGCACTTACGTGTATAAATTTATTATATTCCCTTTTTTCTTACATAAAAGGTAGCATGCTAGACTATTCTTTGTACTTTGGTCAATTGATTTTTTACTAGTTACTAGGGTAATTCAACAGAAAATAACCAGTCTTTTCAACAAATGGTGCTAGAATAATGATACCCATTTGGAAAATAAAAATGACACTTGCCCTTTACCATACCGTACCATTACCTCATCCCACGAACAAAAATCAACTTAAAATGGATCATGGATCTAAATATAAAAGTGAAAATTATAACCTCAGAGTATACAAAAAAATTCTTAGGTAGGTCACAAATTTTTGTTATTTCAAGCTGCTAAGATTGAGGTAACTTGTTTCAGGAGCAATAGAAAACTAAGACAGAAGACATAGCAAACAAACAAGTAAAAAAAAATCACTCAGAAAATCCTGAAGAAGCTCCCTGTCTTATTCATCTTTTATTTGTGTTGGGATTTGAGGGAAACCAATAAATAACAGTCCCTTCTTCACTGGGGTTCAGAACCAATTGCCAGTTTGACACAGGAGTCAGGCAGATGGAAGCTATGAAGAGATGAAAATACTGCCGTAACATACTACTTGCAAAGTAGATACTGGAGAACATGGCTTGGATCTGCTATCAAGTGGACTTGCTAATATTCCCTGCTCTCTTTTTGAAACTGTGGAACAGCTAACCCAATAAATTTGTCTGCTTGTAAGAGCAGAGAAGAATTCTATGCTAGAAAAAGAGGAAATCAGAAGAGATGAGGCAGTAGGGAGAGTCAGATTAGAAGCATGAGAAAGATCCGGCATGTTGGCTCTGAGATATAGGAACCATATGCAAGGCCCAGAGAGAAGTCTCCAGAAACTGAGGGTGGCCCCAACTTTGCAACCCTCAGGACAAGTGAACTGGCTAAAGGAAAACTCAGTAAAACCTCCACTGAGAGATCACTGCTCAGATGGTTATGTGGCTGAAACCCAGGGCAATGAAAGCAAACACAACTTGGAAAGGATTTTATTCTTTAAGACTCATTTAAGTGAAGATTATTAGTGATTATAAAGAAAATAATAAAAAAAATAACACTATATTGTGTGAAAGTAGAAATGGCTTCAGGGTGGAAAACACTGGGCGATCTTTCCAACTTTGCTACTTGTTCTGGCTATGAGAACATGAGAAAGTCTGTTCTTTGAGTCCACATTTTAAAATGAGAATTATATGCTTAACACGAGATTTCTGCAATGCAATAATACATGTGAAAATGCTTGGAAAAATGGAGAATGCTATTTAAAGTTATCATTTTCATTAATATTATTAAAGATAATATCCTACCATTATAAAGCTTTTAGACCTATCTGAGCTCCTCATTGATTCTTAGGTATCATTTATCATATCTAGAGAGCAATTTTCTAAATGAGAGATACTTTCTCTTTTTCCTGATCACTGGCCATGGTATGTCTACAGAGAACTATATTTCAAATGCACAGCTGATATGAATAGTGCTTAAGAAAATAAATGCATCTTAAGGAAGAACATACTGCTACATCCTAGGCAAAAATGAAATGTAGCAAAATAATCATAATAGCTCTCTTAACTTCTACCTGTGAATCTGTTGTAAACACATTAATAAACTTGTAAGATCCATTTGCAAGTCTTGTTTTTCAAGCTCCTAAGAACATTGTGAGTTATACATAGGGATTACAAATTTACTAATCTGTGAGTTTTGAGGTGCAAAGTTGAGATACAGAGATGTTGAGCTCAGTATAGCTAAATTTGTTTCACCAATGGTCCAGAAGAGAGATTCTGCTCATTATCATCAAGGACCATTAAGATATTGAAGGAATTCTAAACATTAAAGTTTAGAACTAAAAATTCAAATTACGTATCTCAATTAGAGAAAATGCAGAGATAAAATGTGCTTTTCTTTCAACGAATTGACCTTGAGTCTGGAAAGCTGGAGGGAAAAAATACAAACAAGCACAAAAATGCAAGAGAGATAGGTGCTGGAGCCCCAGAGACAAACAGCTGACTAAGAGAGCACCATCAAGTCCAAGAACAAAAAAATCAGAGTAGAGACTACAGGGCCTTCTATTCCCTCTGGTTATGATGGACCCTTTCTAGGACACTCTTTGTGATTCTTGACTTCACGAATAAGAAGCTTAAAAAGATTAGTATAGTGTTAAAAATTACAATTATGACGGAAAATTTAAAAGGAGTACTGGTACTCAGTCTAAAGTAGAGAGCAATGGGGGATAATGGGAAATTAACACGCTTCATGTGAGTAAAGAGCTTTTACCCTACAAATAGTGTCTAGGGTTTTCATGGGAAAATCCTGAAAAGGAATGATTGAATTATTTTTTATGTAGTTCAATTTACTATTTTTACTATTTTATTATATTTACTATAATAAAATAGTAATTTTATTATATTTACATTATATTTACATAAGGAAGGATGTAAATCTGACATTGTAAACAAAAAACATTTATCAGGTGTCTAGAATGTGACAGAGCCTTTGACCCCTTTCTTCAAGGTGCTCACCATCTGTCCAGGGAGGTGGTGAGTACAGTGTGGTTAGTGGGGGGTGGACTGAACATTCTGCTATGGAAAGAAAAGGGAAACACACCTAACCCAGGAAATGTGCTACTTTAGCCAAATTTTGAAGGATACATGAGCCAAAGTAGAGCATTCCAAGCAGAGGGAACAGCATGAAAGCTTGAGACGACATGGTATGTTTGTAGAAATAAAAATATAGCTCAAAAGTGCAGGTTTGTAGAGTATAAGACAGGATAAAGTGGTATAATTTATTGAGTGTTGATTTGTATGACCTGTACTTTTTGCTTTTGTACATTATCTTGGATAATTCTGTAATAACCTTTTTGGGGTAGTTATGTTAGTCAAGGTTAATATATAAACCCTGAACTCTCAGTGGCCTAGCACACTAAAAGTCTATTTTCCATCTCATAAGGTTCAATATGGGCCAGGCATCCTACTTATATCTAGTAGCCATGATATCTGGAACGTGTGGCCTCAAGGCCACCAGAGCAGAGAAAAAAAAAATACAGGAGATACTCTGGTTCTAATTGTTTACAGTCACTTCTGCTCACTGGCTTGGGCCAGAACTGGTCATATATCCATAACTTCACTGCAATTGAGGCTTGGAAATGCAGAGAAGCATATAAATATTTGGTGAGCACTAAATGTCCCTGTTCTGGAAAAATACTTGGATGAGTGATTTATCACTGCACAACAATGACCATAAACCTAGTGGCTTAGAACAACACACATTTATTATCTCACTTGCTGTGGGTTAAGATTCCAAACACAGCTTAGCTGGATTCTCTGTTTCAGAGTCTCTGGAGGCTGCAATCAAGGTATTGGCCAGGGCTGGGGTTTCATCAGAGGCTTGAATAAGGAAGGGTCTGTCTCCAGGTTTACATGATATTGGCACCATTCAGTTCCTTGTGGGCTATTGGACCGAGGGCCTCTGTTTCTTGCTGGCTATCGACTGGAGGCCCTTTTAGTACCTTGCCCCATGGCCCATCCCAACATAGCAGCTTCTCTCCTCAAAGTGAATAAAGGATAGAATCTCCCAGCAAGGCTGATGCTGCAATCTTGGGTATCATGTAGGTGACATCCTGTCCTCTTTGCCATGTCCTATTGGTTAGAAGCATTATGGGTGGGATGGTAATTGCTCCAAATGGACAAAGGATTTTTCACGATGATAGACATTCCAAATGCTTTTAACAATAATTCTACAAGGCAGTCTCTGTAGTTATCCATATTTACAGGTGAGGAAAATAAAGAAAGGAGTAGAGTAACTTACCCAGGTACAAGAGCTGACACGTAATGGGTCCTGGATTCAAGCCAGACAACCTAAGTTCAGCATCTACTTTAACTACCATACAACTTGTCCTCAAGAGCTGATCTCAGTTCGTCATGACTTTTAACTCCTCAGTCTCAGATTTATTTCAGAGAATCAAAACATTGTATAGATTAAAAAGCAACAATGCTAATCCACTCCTAAGATTCATTCATTCATTCATCCATTCATCTGTATTCATCCTTCTCTGTATTAGGTACTGTACTTATTTTATACTCATTATCCTTTTTAATCCTCTCGGTCACCTTATTAGGACATTATTGAGAAATATTATTGTCTCCAATTTATTAAAAAATCTATTCCAGCATTTCTCACAGTGCTAGCTATAATGTGAAACCTTTGTAAATTGCAGCTGAAATTACTTGACTTGAATGTGTTCACAAGATTAGTTGGGTTGAAGGGTGGTACCAGCACAAGTCCTCAGCCTGAGGCCTTTGTTGCTTCCACGCTTCTTTCTTTCATTCTAAATACTTCTATTTGAGCGCCACCTATGAAGAGGCTGCAAAATTCATTCAAATAGCCCCCGCCCCCGCCCAAAAAGATGGTTCAGCAGCTTCTAATCCAAAAAAAATTTACATTTCTCCACCCATCAAATTATAGAGGAACAGATGCCAAACTTTTATAGATTTTTTAGTTCAACCAAATTAGGTTTTCTTCTCTCTGCTTGCCAAACATAAGGCAGATATTTTTTTTTACCTCGATGAAAACTTTATTGTTACAAGCATCAGCCAGCTCCCTAAAGATATCCTGAAATCATGTGATCCTGGCAATTCCTGTCTCCTGCACACCCTTTCCAGATTGATCTTGTGACAACACCCCATTATCATCACTCCCTTGAGCATCTATAGTACATTCTAGGTCATGAATAAGGCACTATGGAAATCACTGAAGCACAAAGCTCTGAAGGACAGGGATGAAGTAGTTCAAGTTCATCGCCATTATTAGAATCTGATTACTAGTAGGAATGTAATGCATACTCATAATTTGCCTACTCTTCATCCAATCATTCTACATGGGATGAAATCAAAATAATAAATATAGGTGAGCATTTCCAGCTTTTCTGACAAATATATTAGGCTCTGTTTTTCCACTGCTCACTTCCTTCCTCTTCACCTCCCCTTGGGAAGGATTCACTGATTGGTCTTATGTTTACTGTGAGCCAGAACTGGGATATGGCTGAGGGATAAATACCCTAGTTATCTGAAACAGTAGTGAAAGGGAATGTGGAACTCTCTTTGCCAGAGGCTCTTGAGTGTGGGGAGCTGACACTTGGAGAGTGTGAAGGGATGCGATGGTGATGAAGGGCTTGGGATAGAGGTGGAAAGGGCAAGAGAGAGGGATGACTAGAAAGGGTCATGGAGGATAGAGGAAAGAAGGTAAGTGACAGGCCCAGGGAAATGTTGAATGTTAAATCATAGGAGAGAAAAGAAAGATTAGCAAGAGTTACCTTTGAGTTTTACCTTGTTCAAGGAATACAAATGAAGGTTTGAATACCTATTAGACTTTCCTTCTTTGAATGTGGTGCCCCTGTTGAATAACAGGGATCATGGTTATAATGCAATGACTTATGCAATGAGCATTTATTAAATTTGTCTGGTGATCTCAAACATTATTATGTAAGACCAGAGATAAAAATAAGTAAGTGATACTAGTAGAGACATTTACAGTTAAGGATTGAAATAATATTTATTTGTACATTAGTTTACGGCTTACAAAATTGTTCATTGTTTTTAATTACTTGGGAGGGAGCTATGTAGCACTAGTCATATATTGATTATCTCCATTTTAGAGAAAAACTACCTGAAACTCAGCGAAGATTTCACAGTGGCTGTCATCTAGTAAGTAGCAGAATTAGAAACAGACCCCACATTGTGGAGCACCAAAGCTTGTCCCATTTCTGCTTTCTCATACTTTGTCTGGTTTAGAGGGAAAATGGAACACCAGACAGAAACCTTGATGCCAGAGTCTAATTTCTGATGTATAAGGGGGGATTTTTAAGATCATGAGAAAGGAAGTTGCTCTGGTTACCTTTGCGATAAAGGTTGTGATTCAGGGGCATGTTAGCCGCACGATTATCACCTCCTTCTTGGCTGTCCAATCACTCTCTTGGTGCCACAAACCTCAGCACTTGGCTAAAGAGCAGGCCTCATGGAGGAAGAACAATATCGCTACATGCTTTGGGATATATTCTGCATCCCTGTTGCACTCTGGGAATTCTTTCTTAAGAAAGAGAATCCGATTGAGTCTGTCATTATTCCACATGGAGCACTCTGTGGGGCAGAGTTTGGTCAAAGCCCAGCAGAGATTCTTAGCCTTCCTCATGTCCAGCCTGCACCATGGGTGTCTTTGTATCAGGCAACAGTTCCTGGTCAATCAGTGGTGACCAGGATAGCAGGACTGGTTTCACTGCCTGAACTTGGCTCAAGCCGTAGTAACTTAGTGCATCATGAACTTCTGGAACTGTTTTCTTCAGAAGAGAGCTTGGAGTGCGCCATGCGGATAGCCTAATGGACCTTTCTCTTGGGGCCACACCAATGAGGTACAGAGAAGGAAAGACTGTGACTCAGAGGCTGATGGGTTCCCAGGAGCCCCGCCACAGTGCTATACTTTATAAAAACTAAATGTGTGATCCTTAGTGCTTACCTAAGCACAATAAACACTCACTACCTCATGTTCTCTTATATTTCTGTCTTCTAAGCAGCGTTATTTTTGGTCTTTATTTCCATTTCTCTGTCTCTCTGTTTTATGACTTACAATGTATTGATGCAGATTCCATATAATAAAGAAGAGAGATATTTATGTTATTTAATTTTAAATGATTATAGTTGCAACTGAAAAGCAGCACATATAAATTTATCACCATTAAAGAGTGATAAATGTCCCTGAAAAAATCAAATGTTTAGAAACTGCCTCCATTTGCCTCAACAGTGTGTTATTTTATTTATGATATTTTGAGGGTTATATGAGAAAACATGAAGCAATCTGGTCTGTACTTTAAAGTATGATAGCTTTCAAAATAAAAAACAATTCTTAATATAGTACGAACAAATGAACAGTCATTAGTACATTCAGGGTAATTTAATATAATTCAATTCAATATCATTGCAGTTAAGAGGGATTAAAGGCTTGACAGCTGCACTCTAAGTATAGCAATTAATGTAGTTGAAATTCTGGAATCTAAAAACTACCCCATTACATTTCACTAAATCAAAGGATCTAAAGAGCAGTTGTTGAATCATTATTGGATTAACAGAGGATTGCTGATGTTACATCACTGAGATCATAGGTCTTAATCCCTGCAATATAGTCAAGCATTACAGTGTTTTCAAAGCAGAATAAGATCCCAGGAGTGGAAGATCCATTTCAGCCTCACTTTCCCGCTGTCACATTGACACCCACTCACAGCAGTCCATGAAATGTGCTAATAATGCATCTGGCCAGGGGTGTCAGTTATTAGAGGCCAGACTTAGAGGCAGAAAATAAGTGGACAACCACCTAACTGTCATTTGAGAGATTCTGAAGAGTCTCCTGACTAAAATAATATCCTCTGCCCTCTGTCAAGATGTCTGAAATGCAACCACTGAGGTTATAGTTTTGGGGGGTCTTAAGAGCTTCTCATACTTTTCTGACATTTCCATAGCTAAAGAAACTGGTTAGTTCTTTATTCAAGGCATAAGACTTGCAGTTCTAATGGCTGTCACTAGCTAGATGGTGATTCAGCTAAGCATAATAATGCAACGATTTCAGTGTGGATATCCCGGAGGTGTGATGAGGTTAACAATCCAGGTGGTTGACTTTCCCACAATCATATGACACTGAAAAAAGACATACTAACTAAATTCAAAAACTACTTCATTTAGCAAGATTGAAATGAATAACAGTAAAATTTCTTAGCAATTGCAATTTGACTTACTCTTGACTTCCAAAATTACAGTGAATTTTTTCTTAACGATTGCATAGCTCTGAAACCATGTTTCTGAACAAGCTTTTATGTAATTGTTTTTCGTCTGAGGGAGAATTTTTTTCTGGCTGCAACTGAGGCTCAGAACCCAGTCTCTTTTGGCACCTTCTCTTCCTTTTCACAGGCCTAATGGCAAAGTTTCAGTGTGTTCTTTCTCTGCTCCTTTGACTTCTCTCACCATGATTAATTGAAGAAAATCACCCCCAAAAATGATAATCATGTACTTAATTTGGTCCTGTGGAAGTGTTTGCCCATTCATTCCTAATATTCAATTTAGCCATACCCACTCAATTCTTGCTACACCACTCAGTCTGCTCCCAAACCCTCTAGAAAACAGTTGACTGAGATGAACTCAAGTCGGTCACAGTATCTGCCTCAAACCTCAAGCCAAATTTATTTTTCACACTTTTCTTTGAAAGACTAAAACCAGATTTTGAAGAGAACGTAATGGCAGTCTTTTTTTTTCCTTCTCTTTTAAACACAGTTGTTGAACTTTTGGTAGGGACATGGTACCAGCTTAATTCTGAATCTTGCCTCAACTCCTCTTGGACACCATACAGAGAAAAACAGAATTATTTTAGAAGTCACGAAATCTGTTTACAGTGAAGCCAGGGGACAGTAAAAACCTAACTGTATTTACATTTAAAAACTGCCAAGAACAGCTGAGGCCAGCAAAATCCTACAGGAAGCCAGGAAGGAAGCATCAGGGAAGAACAGGAAGTACAGAGCGGTTAGTAGGTAGCGGCATCTCAGCAACCTACAGAGATTTAGCCCCTCAGAAGGGTGATGTCCCACCCTACAAGAGAACTGCTGCAGGGAAAGGTTAGATCAGAGCAGTCAGAAGTTCTGGAGAAGGGTGAAAAGAAAGGTGTGAAAGGTGCCCAGGGAATCCGGAGTCGGCATATCTCCGAAAGCAGCAATAGAATATACACTGAAAAGTGTGGGAATCACTTTGGAAGGCAGGGTCCATCTCCTGCTTGCAGGAGATGGACCCTGCCTTCCAACCCTTATTCCTTGACTACTATCTCTCCACCTCTCACCTCTTGCAAAAGCTGGGTCAGGACAATATAAGAATAAAAACTTTTTTTAAAGAAATGTGTAGTAGTCATCCCAAAATACAAAAATATATAGGACAGAAAAACAAGACATTTCTACAGACAAAAAAGTATTCAGGGAAAGGTGTTACAGAGCAGACAAAAATTATAACCAAACAAGCTACTGTTGATGTGAAAAAAAAAAAAAAATTAAATGAATCTCAAGTATAAAAGCCAAGACAGATAAACTCAGGGAAGAAAGAAACACACAGCAAAAGGTGATGGTAAAACTCAGAGGAAAAAGCAAGACAAAAAGTTACAAAAATAAATAAATTAGAAAGGGCATCATAGATTTGACAGCAGTGAGATCACAGTAAAGGATATAGAGGATAGAAATGGGGAAAACAAACAAAATAACAGAGAAATAAAGAGATCAAATTTGCAACAAATCACACTATAGGAGTGAAGAAGTGAAGAAAAGCATAGCCCTTGTATGTTTAATTGGATTTCCAAAAAGAGAAACTCAAAAGAAAGCAACGGTTGAATATTATAACAAATAATTACAGAAATATCGGGGCACAGAACCATCAATGCTGAGTTACACTTTGGTGAAATTCTTTTTAAAGATAGAAAACAAATCTTTTTTGGAATCCATTAAAAACGTAGAGTCTTTGCCTTTGGGAAGCCAGGCAATAGGATAAATTCACTTTTAAGGAAGATAAGAGCAAGACAGCATCAGGGAAACTACAAGAGGACACACTCCCAGCCAATAAATAGATGAGGAAATTTTGGCAAAGGATTGGTGGTGAAAACTCCAGTTTCCTGTGTCTGATTGTCTGCAAGACATCTTTCTTTGGATATCTAATAGACATCCCAGACAGTATGTTCAAAACTGCACTCCTGCTAGCCCCAACAAATCTGTTCCTCTGGTTGTCGTCCCCATCTCAGTTAATGCCAACTTTGCCTTTATAGTTACCCAAGACAAAAACAAAACAAAACAAAACAAAACAAAACAAAACAAAACAAAACAAAACAAAACCCTTGGTATCACCTTGAATCTTCTTTCCCCCTTGACATTCCTTATTAAAATTATCAGCAAAACATTTGGGCTCTACCTTCAAAATGATTCATAAATCCAGTCATTCCTAATGACTTCTATGGCCCTGGCACACTGGTCCAAGCCAACGTCACTTTCCACCAAATGATGATAGCCTCTTAAGCAATCTCTCTGAATCTGTCTTTGCCACCCTTCAGTCTTTTTCTCCATCTAGCAGCTGCAATAATCCTTGAAATAAGTAAGCCAGATCATGTTACTCCTCGGCAGAAAACCTTCTTCTGATGGATCCCCAACTAACTGAAGGTAAACATGAAAATCCTTATAATCTCAAAGTATATCTGTACGATCTCCTACAGGATCCTGCGTAAGCTGCTGGTGCATTAACTTTCAGCCTCATTTCCTACTGCTTTACCTGCTGCTCATTCCACTCAGGCAACATAGCCTCCCTGCTATTTTTGTTTGTTTGTTTGTCTGCTTTAAATGCAATTAGATTTTACCTGAGACCTTGCTAGTTGTCCAATAGGCTAGGGAGGCTCCTGCTTAGGACCTTTGCACTGATTATTCACTCTGCCTGAAATACTCATTTTTAAGCTGTCCAAATGACTTGGTTTCTCTTCAAATCTTATTTAAATGTCCCTTTCTCGATGGACTTACATGCCTACCCTGATTAAAACTGCAAACCGCCTCTACTCAGTGACACTTATTTACCTTTATATGTTCTCTAAAACACTTATTACCATACAACATACGACTATTATATTTCCTCACATCTAAGAAACCATCAGTTACAAGAAACACTACAAATTTATGTACCATGAACAAATTAATTAAATTAAAAATTGCTGCCAAGGAGACTGACCCATTGCTTTCTTATTATTTCAAAAGTATTTTATATTCATGGAAAAATTTATTTTAGACTTATCTAGACATGGGGTTTTAAAAAAAATTTTTTATTGTTTATTTGGGTAACATTGGTTAATAAAATTATATAATTTTCAGGTATATGTTATAATTTCACATCTGTATATTCTATTGTGTGTTTACCACCCAAAGTCCAGTTTCCTTCAGATACCATATATTTGAACCCTTTTACCCACTTCACCCTCCCCCTACCTCTTTATGTTTGACCCCAATCTACCTCCCCTCTCCTTCCCCACCCCCTACCCTCTGATAACCACTAGTCTATAGTCCATGCTCATGAGTCTCTGTTTGTTTGTCCTGTTCATTTGTCGCTTTTAGGTTTATATCCCACATATAAGTGATATCATGTAATTTTCAACCTTTTCTGTCTGGCTTATTTCACTTAGTATGATTATCTCGAGGTCTATCCATGTTGTCGCAAATGGCAGTATTTCATCTCTTCTTATGGCTGAGTAATATTCCATTGTATATATGTACCACAGCTTCTTTAGCCAATCATCTATTGTAGGACTCTTTGGTTGCTTCCATGTCCTGGTCACTGTGAATAATGCTCCTATGAATGTCGGTGTGCAAATATCTTATTGAATATAGGTTTTCAAGTGTTTGGGGTAAATACTCAGTAGAGGGATTGCTGGATCATATGGTAGATCAATTCTTAGTTTCTTTGAGGAACCTCCATACTGTTTTCCATAGTGGCGGTACCAATTTGCAGTCCCACTAGCAGTATATGAGGGTTTATTTTTCTCTGCATCCTCTCCAGCATTTGTTATTATTTGTACTGCTGATTATAGCTATTCTAACAGGTATGAGATGGTATCTCATTGTGGTTTTGATTTGCATTTCCCTAATAGCTAGTAATGTTGAGCATCTTTTCAAATATTTGTTGGTCATTCATACGTCCTCTAGGGAGACGTTAGACATTGGTTTTTATTATATATCACTATCGTGCAAACCCAAGAGAAAAATACTAGCAAAGTACATTGTTTAGGATATTCCTAAAACTTCATCATATTTAGAGTTCAATTATTCTGGATGATGTGACTCTGACTTACCCTCATGGTATTCTCCACTCATCAAATTTGTGCCCTTAGGAGCTTTGGTGATATAGCATTTCTCAAGAATGCCCTACTGGTGTCTCCAGGATTTTGTCCCAAACTGTTGACTTCACTCTATAAGTTTTGATGAATGTGAATAGGAAATAACAGCTACATCTTGCCTGATGCCAAACCAACAGCAACTGTAAGTCACAAATAAATCTCCGAGGCATTAAAATATGCAAAAATGTGTATCTTCAAATAAATTAATTATGGTATTTTTGTTACTTGTTCATTACCTGTCTCCTTTTATGAGAGTAGGCTTGAAAAACACAGGATTTTTGTCTGATTTGTTTCCCGCTATAGCCCCAGGGCCTAGTACAATCCTTGGCACATAGCTGTCAATTTATTCTGTGGCACTAAGAACCATTAAATTAAAATAATGCTTTCTAGGCTCTGCATGACCTCTGTGAAATTTCATTGAGTAAGTGAATCCTTCCTGCCCCAAGTTACTCTTTCCTTTTAAAACTGGCACCAAGTTAGGACTCTTTCTTTAGACTTCAATTATTGGGTTCTGATTCTGAATAAAACATTTTTCATTCATGCATTTTATAGTCTCCAACAAGAGTAGGAAAAGTTGTAATAAAGCTAATGGGGGCAAGTAGTGCACTCTGAAATTGTACACCTTTGAGTCTATCTGAGAATACATCATTGTTTAAATAAAGGGATCAAAATGTTTGTCAATAGAAACTGACATTTATCAGATCTGGGAAAAAGAATATCGTTCAGATCAATCACTGGAAATTTTCTTGTATCAGAATATACCAATATATCAGAATAGACCAGGTGTGATGTCCCCTGATTTTATTTTATTTCCCAACTAGCACCTACTCAAAAGGCACCTAGTCTACAAAGAAGATAGGAAGACAATTTCTAGTCTGATTCCTTCACTTGCTGCCTTTAAAATCTTCATACATTCAATCAGCATTTATTGAGAACCCACGGGTGCATGCTGCATGAGAAATTATGGAATAAAGGAAACAGAATACAGATAAAACCAGCATGCCTGGGGGAAGATTGTTCCAAATGCATTAAGTGCCCATACACCAAGACCGCCTCCTTCCGTAAACAGTACAGGGGACCTAACCAAGTACATAAAAAAAACTTAATTCTGAACTTAAAATGCAAAAACTTTCACTTTCTAGCATAATTATACAATAATTATGGTAACATAATCAATAATTATGGTAAAAAATCATTTTATTTTTTAATTAAATCAAACCTTTAAAAGATTATTTTTTGGAAATTATATCATTGCTTTTAATTTTGAAACCATACCTATTGTGTTGATTTCTGTTGTATCAGTGAACAGTCACCTGAAATTTGAAACCATACCTATTCTGTTGATTTCTATTGTATCAGTGAACAGAGTCAAGAGAGTGAATGTCCAAAGGAATAAAAGCAGTTTGCTTATTTTTCCCTAAGATGTTACCCTCAACATGTCTTGTCATCTGAAATAGTTAAATTAATAATAATAATAAAAGAAACCCTGTGGCAGCTCCCACATGTTCATCATATACAAAACTTTCATACTTTCACCCTCTGGCTTCTTTTCATCTTCAGAAAGAGTGAGGTGCATAAGAAATGGATGATGAAGTCAATTATATTTTTATGCCTTTCAGGGAAATAAAAATTATCACTTTTTTGGGCTGTGTTCTGTAGCTACTAAGAAAAGTAAACAGAACCAAAGACTCAGATATCAGCCAGCACTGACTTAATATTTAGAAGTTATGCCCAGGGTGTGCTAAATATTGGAGTAGAAGGTGGAATGGGGGAGAGAAGATTCCTTCCTTCCTTCCTTCCTTCCTTCCTTCCTTCCTTCC